>NC_092205.1:51634982-51788367 GCF_043381705.1 Parasteatoda tepidariorum
CTTATTAACTAGCGTTTTTGAGGTCACCCCCTTGAGCCATTTAGATTGAGTCCTAGAACGTGAAGATCCGACCATTAAATCAAAAGCTATTTTGGGTGGTCCGTTTTTTTCCCCTTCTCACTGTGCATAAAAAAATTTAAAAAAACGCAATAGTATAAAGTACGAATTTTCAATGATGACTACTAGGATATAAGATACTCTATTGAACAAATTGTTTGTTGCATTTATACAAATACTTAATCATGCCTAATTTGAGTGTGGAGATTTAAAATCTAAAATTAGTTTTGCTCATTTTTAAAAGAGTTTTGAGAGAAGAAAAATTTTCTTTTTCTTTCTTAAAGGAAGATATAAACCTGAATTATATACCCAAATAAAAAATGAATAGATATACCCTGAAATAAGCATAATGGCATTTAACACGCTTTTTGATCTCTAGTTAAAACCAGCATTATTACATTTTCATATCCCCTCAAATTGCCTTATACTCTCAAATTGTGTAAAATATTTTCAAACAAACATTATGATTGATACTAATTATCTGCGCATTCTGTAAATAATTACGAGTTTCCTGGCAATCTCAAGGTTGAAAGCTCAAGATTTTTGCCTCAGATTATTTGCCTTCTGATCAAAGATAACTATTCGCAACTTCAAGAGGTCAAACTTCTTTCTTTTTTGCCAAGCTTTATCTCAAAACATCAGATACATTTTGACGAAGTAATTAACGTCTGATATTCTTAAAGTTATATTCTCTGCATAATACATAAGCCATCATCAAGCAAGTCTTCTTTATAGTATGTGCGATTTCAATTTTGTTATAATATGCGATAACACATTGTTATACATATTTCTTCTCTGATTTGAGCTATCACTATAATTCGGAGGTTTTTACATTTTTTAGAACCACGATTCACTATGGGCTGTACGACTTCTTATATAGTGAAACCTCCAGAAAAGACCACCCTGTGTAGCAACCTCCTCTATTGGCGACCACTTTTGAGAGGCACGGAATTTTTTCTTGACTTTGTGTTCAAGAAAACCTTTAGGAGAGATCATCAAAACCACCTCCAGCGACTGTGCGTGCAAACCTCTGCATCAGATGCGGAAAAGGTCAGATGAGGAAACGCAAAAAAATATCAAAACAAAAAATATTAGCAAAACAAATAAGTAGATTTACATGTATTCAAAATATTTGTGTGGTGATCTTATTTAAAGAGCTGTTTTGGACAATATCTGCAAGAGATCGGCAACCTCATGTTGCAGTCACAATACCCTAAAGACGATGCTATCAATGAATTATTTATAGAGTTGAAAATTAAATGTTAAAAAAAAGTTCTTTTTGAAAACACTAAGCATCTCACACACTCAAACCTCTTCTCATTTCTTAAAGCTAAGTTTTATGTATAAGTAATTGCCAGCTTAAACAAAAGACATAATTGTTTATTTATTTAAAATAGTTCTATCATTCATAATTGGTAAATTTATTTTTACTCATATAAGGTAAATTAACCAGTGAAGGAACACTACCCAGTGAAGGAACATTTCATATATATTGATTAAAAATAAGAATTTGAAAGTTTTTCTTTAGATTGATTGGTAACAATAGCTTACTGCCAAACAATAGGAAGTCATCTAGCAATGTTTTGGATTACCTGGTCAAATAGACTTCCCTGGAAAATTTTTTGAATTTGTTATTATCTCTGTAACACCTTGTTTCTTCGAAAATATTAGTGAGTGTTTGTATTTATGTGTTTGAAGTGGAATTAATTGCATGTAATAGTCTTATTTTTCTCACTGTGAAAAAGAGAATTCAAAATATAGTTATTTTAAAGTTACGTTTTATTTTTTTTAAAGCACCATAGCATAATCAAGTACTGAGATAAGGGGGTGTTTATTCACTGGATCACCAAACGATGAAAAGCCAGTGACGGAACAAGTGTTCCTTTACTGGTTTTTTTTCTAAGTTAATGAAAATAAAAGATAAATTTTAATTTTCTTGTACCTTTAGTGATGTTCTGCATTAAAAGTATGTTAAAAATACGAAAAACAACTTCTAACCAGTGAGGGAACAGGCATGTTCCTTTACTGGGCATAGATTTCCCAGTGAATGAACAGTAGGTGTTAATCTGTTGACACTTTAATTTTCAATTCATGATTATAAAAAAAATTTAACATTTTCCAAGCATTTATATATTATAATTTCAAGAATAGGCTTGTTTTTAAATATTTGTATGGCTTATAAATTCATAAAGAGCATTAAAAAATAGCCAAAATTAAGTGTTCCTTTACTGGGTGTTCATTTACTGGTAAGAGCTGTTCCTTCACTTGGTCTTCTTACTACTTGTTATTTGAACCTCCAAAACTTTAAAACAATATTATGTAAGTTCTCTACAATTTTTTTACATAATTTGCAATTAGTAACAAATATGTTGACACTGTCATTTAACTAAAATTACGAATTTTGAAATTAATATGATTTTTTAAAAGGCAAGCGAAGCTTAAGTGTTCCTTCACTGGTTAGTTTACCCTATAATAAGTTATCAGTTGAGGTCATTTTTATTGATGCTAAATTTTATTCATGACGCCAACGCTAGCGGCGTTTCTGCGCCAAGATATAACACCGAATAAAAAGTCATGCTTGGGAAAAACCATGTACCTTTGATATCATTTTGAAGTAAATGAACATTATAGGAACGGCCTATAATCTTCATTCACTTTAGAATGATATCGAACTAAGAACAGCTAGGAACTAGCCACATGAAGCCTCGGAAAATGCCAACCTCCATTAACGATCATTTTACCGTCGAACAGAGAGTGGTCGCTCCAGAGAGGTTTCACCGTAACACCATCTGATTTTCTAACGTTGTATTTCTTCCATAATGCTTGTGTTAAGTTAAATAAAGCTTTTCCTGGCTTTTGTGCCATTATCTCTACACATAATCTAAACCTTGAACAGATACGAATGGTTAGAGAACTTTAAGGTGGTATTCATTTTGAGATATTGAAGAATATTCTAATTTTATGGGAATGATTCTATGGGGAGCTCTCTACTCACCACCAGCACAAAATACTTTTAGATTTTTTTTTTAAATATTTAAATAGAAATTTCTGGGTTTTAAAAAGCAAACATGAAAAGAAGTGCAACAAACAGTGTTAATTTGTAACTTATTTATGTGGTATAGGCAACTAGAATCGAACAACAGAAGGCAACGTGTTCATGACGTACTTATACGTGTTCATAAGATCGACCAGGTTTCTTTTCTTGCGTCGGAACTTATTTTGCATACCACTTTGTTCCTGTGATACTTTCACGTGTTGGGGATAAGCCGCCCCTAGTTATTTTTATTATTATTTTTTATTTTTTTCAAATATGAAAAATATATCTGTATATAGTTTCTTAAAAAGTGGGCATAATATTTGTACTTTTAAAAAAGGCACTAATTTTTCCCATTGCATTCATGACATAATTTTCTGTAAGAAAATTTAAAGACAGCGACTACGAATTTGTATTATACGAAACTGTGTCTTTCAAAAAAAATTAATTAAAACATCTCAAGTTGAAAATTCTGCTGTGCATTTTCATTAAAAAAATTATTAAATTTCCTCTATATAATTTCGAGAAAAAAAATCCTACTTTTACTTCCTGAAACATTGAAATGCAGTAACTCTCTCTCAGGCGGTAATTAAGCAGAATGAACATGTGTCAGACCTAGATTTAATTTATCTGATTCTGTTTTAATCAAAAGGCGTAATTCAGATAAAAAAGCAGCAGTGGTGGACGAAACTGGTTATTAAAATAATTTATTTCGATGAAAGTATTTTGACTTAGTATTGATTTCGGTCAGTCTGTTCCTTCGAGGGTAGCTTGAAGCAGCAATTATCCAGTTCTACATGATACTATTCAATATTTAATCATACATATTCTCATAAACTAGTATTTAACAAATGTAAAAACCAGTATTACTGCTAGATTTTAAAATTTCTAAATGCATGTTTATGATAATATGTAATATTAAATCTTTAAGAGTATTACGTAGAACTGGATAAAGAGCAAAATTTATTTAATGAGATAAATGAATTTTAATGTTACGATAATGGACGTTTTCTAATAAAAATCTGCTGATTGACGTTGATCATGACAGTAAATTCAATTTTTTTTTAAGAAATTATATTTTAACTTAAAAGAATGGTCAATTTTTCTTACATATCACTTTATAATTAAAATGAGACAGTTAAAGGTATCTGTTTGTACGTTTACGTAACTATTCCAATTTCGTTATGATAATAATAATAAATATTACTGGTGGGCCTCCTCCTACCTACATACCTACCTATCCCATACCTACCTCCTGCTCGCTGACGCTCGCCAACCTCCGAAAATTGCGACGCAATCTTATATGGTTTGCTTCGCAAACTCAGCTCGCTTCGCTCGCTACTAACTTAGGTGCATTGCAAACGCACAAAATTCTAAGAATTCAAAACAATCATTCAAATCCATATAACAACTTTTTTTTTTAATTACATCTTTTTAGTAAATACTAAATACATTAAAATAAATTTGAATTCAAATAAATGATTCGAAATAATTCAAGCAAGTAATTCGTTAAACCTTGAATAACTAATAACAATAATAAAACAAATAAATTCGTGATATAAATCAAAAATCGCCAAAAAAAATTCGTAATACAGATCTATCGACAATGACTACTCACTTCTGCATAGCTTAATAGTATGAGATTGCCGCAGCTGAATTGAACAACCTGATAGGGTGAATTTCGGAAGAGATCACATTTGGTGAGAATGCTCTCTCTGGTTATTTCAGTTTCCGTTTTTAAAAGCGCTATATGTTGAGCCATCTCAGCTAGATTTGGCATGTGACATTTTTAGCGGCAATCATTGGTCGATTTTCTAGCGTTGCCGTTCGGGGAGTTGTAATGAGGCTTTTTTTTGTCGCCGTGTAAGAGAAATATATATATATACATAGATATTATTATTTTAGGTTTTAGTGATCTAAATAAATCAAACACAACTAAATATGTTATTTGTAATTTTTATCTTTTATATACAATATAGCTGCTCAATTCCCTCTACCTGTTCATATATTGATGTATGAGCTAGGGAAATAGATCCAATCCTTACTGTTCTGCATTATATTTATTCCTTCATTTCGATGTCATCTAATCATTCATTTTCAAATAGATCCAGACTAAAAAGAAAACATAGCCAAATCTGCTTATCCTGCTCAAATACAAATGATCCCTGCCCTACAAAATTAGACTCTAATTACTGATTTAATTCTAAACTGTCTAAACTAAAAACGCCATTGAATCAGAAATAAATGTATGCTTAACACTAGAAAGACGGAAAATTAGTATATATCTATATTGCCCAAAAGCAGTCAAAATGACAGGATTGTGAATGCGTAAATAAATTTGATTAAAATTAATTTTTAACATTTTTTTACATGACTTACAGTTATATAACAAGTTATTAGTAAATATTAACAATAAAAAAATTATATGTTGTACAAAAAGTCACAAAATTCTAAGAAATTGTGTCATTATATACATCATTGTTTTTCTAATAAAAATTAAAAGCAGTCAAAATGACTTCCTTGGGCAATCTAGTGTTAATAATAATAATAATGATGATAAAATATAACATATGACTGTAATAGCAATAATAAGTTTATTTTCTTGTTTTTCTTTTTTTCCATTAACATTTTTACACAAATATGACACCGGTGTCCTATCCTCGTCTTAATATTTATTGGATTTACATTATTTTCATATAGTTTACATAAGATCAAAACCTTTAGGCAATTATTAGGGAAAAAATATTTTTAAAAATATTTCAAAAGAATTTTTATTTCAAAAAAATATTTAAAAAAATCTTTTAGATTATCGGACTTGTAATTATACTGAAATATAAAATCCAAAAAAAGTAGTTTAAAAAATTTCTTTCATATTCAAAAATTTATCAATAATTTATTTCGTAAATTAAAGAAAGTTCTACGATGAATAACTTTTTCTCTTTGATCTAAATAACGGCAAATAAGTGCAAATTTGAAAAAGTATTGTATAGAAGTGAGCCGTTTGTGAAATATTTTACCTTTAACTCAGAAAAAGATACTGTTTTTTCATAGTGTTTTTCATAACAATAAATTATTCAAAATGCCGAAATATGATATTTTTTTACTCATTTTGACCCAAATTAATTCAAATTAATGAAAAAAAGTACGTAAAAATTCTGTGTCAAAGGGTTAATAACTCAGTTGAACACGGCCACGGTGTAAATAGCTCAGTTATATATCATCAGTCACAATAGTAATAAACCAACAATAGTACAAAATGTTGGGTGTAGTAATGTAGAAATTCAAAATGCATCTTTTTGTGACGAAATAATCATTAATTAAATGAGAGGCAAATGTGTAATTGGCACTATCTCCTACTTAATTGCTACAGATAATCATGTTCTTGCATTAACATTTTTTCCTTAATGAAATCCTGAAGATGACTATTTGAGGACAATGACGGTCTTCAGTTGGAAACCGCCTATGATGTCAATTTTTTTTTTTAAATAAAAAAGGTAGCTTTTGTGCTGTTTTGGGTATCGGACTTTTAAGTGCTTAGAGTTGATGGGGAGGGGGATTATGGACATAAAAAAAGGACCTCTCGAGCTATAAGTAGCGCATTAATATAATATTTTCTTTGTCTTTGTCTTTACTTTCTTTTTTTATTGCGGCTGCATTATGCTCGTTATCAAGATGACAAAAATAAATCACTTATTACGGACGTTGTTTTTAACGTCACTCATCTCAATATGCAGTGTACTGTTATTGGTTGTTCTGGTGGAATCGAACTTCGGTCCTTAGACCTTTGTCACTTGTTCCTTTAGAGTGCTGGGGAATTCCTGAATCGTTCTAATTTTAGATCATATTTATATGCTATTATCGGGGTTGCCATAGAAATGCGCATACCTGAAAACTACTGAATTAAACACATTGCTAAAATTAAATTTTCTTTAAATATTAAATTTTCATTCATTATTAAATTTTCTTTAAATATTAAATTTATTTGATGTTAAGAATTTATTTATATCATAATGCTTACCTTTACACTAAGATATAAGCAATAAGCATTTATAAGTGTAAAATAACTGTAATATGCCAATTATTAGTTATTAAATATAAGTATTTTGAATAGTTACAAAAAATCACATTTTGGGGCAATTTTTCTTTTTTTGTTTTAAAGTTTCCTTAAAATTTTTTTTCTAAAGTTTTCAAAGAATCTTATTCTGGTTCGAATTAAATTAATTAAAATCTAAATTGTGTTAGCTTTGACAAACAACGACTCTCAACGCTATTCTTTTAAATAAAATTCGGCTACTAACTAAACTTTACTAGTATTACGTTGTGTTTCCAAAACTACGATGCGTCGAAAAATTCGCTATAAAACGCTAAAATAGAATAATAATTTTTAAAAAAACATTACAATTGATATTTTGAGTCTTATGTTTTCAATAATTTAATTACATAAATCAAGCTTCATTACTAATGTCTATTTTTTAGAATTCAAAACTATACATCTTTTTCAAATTTTGAGACGTATAAAAACTAAAAAGTTAGTAAATAAATTATTGAAATAAAAACTTACAACTCTTCCTTTCTTTTGTAGTTCTCTTAGTAAAACTTAAACAGCTTCAAAAACATTTAAATTATTTCGTAATATATATTTATTCCTAACCTGTAAATTATTTCAAATTCAAAAGAAATTAGTTTTAAAAATATTTATAAATGTTGTTTTTTTTTAAAATAAAATTAAATCTATCATTACTTATTAGTTTGCATCAAAGAAAAACAATATTAGCAAAGCAAATATTTCTTGCTTTAAAAGCTGTTCACAGAGAAAAAAAAATTAATTTAAATATCTTTGAATTCTTTTATGCCTTTCAAAAAATGATACTACAATTGAGTAAAATCATCATAGATTCAATAATATTATATTTTAAAATATTGATATTTTATTAGAGTCCTTAAATTTAATTTTGATGCATTTGTAAGTTCATCATTATATTTTTATTTTAATGTTACATTATCGAAATTACCATCATTATATTATTCTGTAAGCATTTCCGGTTTCTGTGTTGCGCTATTTGTAGTTCTTTCAGTTACATTCATAAAATTTAAATTTGACATTCTTAATTTAAATGATAATAATTTATAATTATGATAAAAATATACAGGAAAAAGTTGTGTTATTATTATATATATATTTTTTTATCTCGATACAGACATTTCTGACAAAAAAAAGTATAATTTTTAAACGCAACTTTCTATTAATTCAAATGACAAGCTTTGTATTTTCAAAAGAATTCTGTTTTCAGCTGTTTTCTTTTCTAAGTCAGGTGTTTTTTTTATTATTTTAAGTCTTATGACTGCAATAATTATTATTACAATCTTTATCTTCTTTTTTACTTTAATTTTCCTGGAAAGTGCATTGAATGTTTTTGTTAACTCATGATTTCGTATTCTTTCATTTCGGATTAATAAAAAATACATATTTCCAAGGAAGTCTTGTATTTTTATTGTCTAACATTACGTAATGTTTGAAATGTTTTGCATTAAACTTTCTACAGATGGCAGCACCACTGGCAGATAGTTGTTTTCCATTTGTAAACAAATCTCATAACACTGCCCCCGTTATTGTGTAATCAGCCATTCTTTGATGTGTTAAAGTTAAGATGCTATATATTGGACAAATAAGGACATGCTTCTACTATATTTATGACATAAAATTCACCTGCATAAACATTGACGTTGTATGTATCTTTCAAAATCATTGACGAAAATAGAAAATATAATGTTTAATATAAAATAAAATAAGACATTTTTATAGTATTCAGACAGAAATTAATAATATTTTCTCCATTTTTGTTTTGCTATTGTAAAAGCACTAATTGCATTTTATGTAATTTTTTTCAGGGCTGTTTTGGCCTTTTTTTTTAGTTTTCATATAGTACTATTCTTGAAGTTTAGAATCAGTAACTTAATTTTGAAACAAGTAATTTGTAACTCAATCGATGGTATATGAATTGAGGGTACTTTAAAACATTTGATCGGTTTTATAAAAATATAGATAAAAATGATAGATTATATAGAATTTGAATAATTATAATTATAAATAACGGTCTGAAAACAACATTATAAAGGAGCAAATAAAATCATATTAGTTTCGTGTACTTAAAACGTAGCTTATTTTAATTACTATAAAAATAAATTTATTTTATGCGTTGCAAACATATAATTAGTTTTGCTCTTTATTTTATAAGATATTTTTCAAGGAGAAGTTTATGAAAAACATGTTGGTCGTAATTCATTTAAAAAAAAATTTGATAATATTCCATATAAACTTATTAAATTATTTCACGAACATTTTAAAAATGCATCTCAAGAGGCAGAAACTATTGTAATTTGTAGAAAAATTTTGAGTGTTTTCAGTCTAGTAGTAATCGTGACTTCTGAGATTGGCAATGATTTTAAATTCAGCTATTTATAATAGATGGCGCCACTTTATTTAACTTATCTCAAAATTTAAAGTTTTGTCTTTTTGGTTTTAGAGTAAATCTGATTTCATATTTCGTTACAATGTAGCCTTTGAAAAGAGATAATTCTTGTTTTAATTTTTCTTTCTTTACTTTACTTCATATTATACAATTTCGGTTTGAAAATATTTTTTATTGCAATTGTCAATTTTTTTAAAACTGGTATGCTTTCTGGTATGCTTTTTTTTAAATTTGTCCAATAATTTTTTTAAATGCTTAAAATAATTAAGTTCATCCACATAATAAATAACAATAAAAAAGTGAAATTTTGCGTGCTTCGAAAAGAGCTGCAAATTTTCGAAAAGAAAAAGTTTTTATTCATTTAGTTTCCAGTTAGTAATTAAAAGATTATTTAAGAAATAAATCTGTATTTATAAAAATGAATGTGTGTCTGTCATAGACTCCTAAACCATCCAACCGGAAGTGCTGAAATTTGGCAATCAGATAGTTTGAAGCACGTGGAAGGTCACTTTCTACAGAATATTCTACGATAAACCGTTCGAGCTGTATGAGCGAAAAATTAGCCTTTAGCTATAGAGCAGCCACGCGCTGAAGCTGAAGTGCAACATAGGTTCACGCGACAATACAGCGACACGTGTAGTTTGCTTGATTTTTTGCTGGTGTCTTATCAGTGCTGCTTGTTTTAATGAGCTTATAGACAGATGTTCAAAATTTAAGCCCATCACTACAGAGATGAGGATGAGCAGATTTACTTCCAGATGAGATGTAAATAAATATGCCGATGAAAACTAATAAATTTTTCATTATTAATTGTACTATTTGTTTATTCACAGATGCATTTTTTTTCTTCATTAAAGCAGCTCTCTTTGCATTTATTGCTGATATCATTATTTTAGAAATGACTATGTGAAGATTTGAAGAAATGAGCAGTTGCATATATTAAAACTCTAAATACCGGTATTTAACTGAACATTTCAGAAAGAATTTTCGTTTCTTTCCTTTTTTTTCTCATAAAACATGCGTTCCATAACCAGTATATATGTTAATGTCATTTGAGTATTTAATATTCATTATTTTTATGACATTATGCTATAATTAAATAAATAAAAAATAAAACTGTGTTAATTTTAAATTTTTAATTATCAGAATGTTAGCGATTTTCACCCATGATCAGTTGAATACTATTATAATTTTTAATAAAACATTTTTTCCTTTTTGAAATTAGTGTGGATGACATAACATTTTAAACAATAAGAAAAGCTGTCAACACGAAGACTGGTATAATACAAAAATGAATGAGTGCTTTTACATGCTTATGTGTAAAAGCACTCATTCATTTTTTTATGCTTACGCGTATGTACTTATAGTATGCGTATGCTTACGCGTATGTACTTATAGTATGCGTATGCTTATGCGTATGTACATATGGTAAACTTAGCTAAGTGGTCTTTAAAGCTGTTAAATACTTTGGATTGTTGACACTTGTAAATAAAGAATTTTATTTAAATGAAAATAACAAATTGTAATATTATTTATAAGTCTACATAATAGAATTTAGCTGTAATATTCCTCATATAAGTGAGAGACGGATCATGGGTTAGAGTCCCCTCGCACCCAGGCTAACCGTGGAAGGTTTTCGTGGTTTTCCTCTCCATGTAACTCAAATGCGAGTTAGTTTCATCAAAAAAAGTCTTCCTTGAAGGTTTGTTTGGTACAATGCTTGATCCAGGAGTTCACTTGTCTTCTGGTTTGTGTTCAAAATTACAAGGCTACGGAGTTGAACATCGGTAGCCGGAAACTTGCAATTGGGTCGGCTGTTCAACGACGGTTATGAAATAAAGTAAAATTATAACCAAGTGAACCACGGTGGCTTAGGGGATAAAGCGTTCGCCTCCTAATAAGGCGACTCAGGTTCGCATCCCAGCGGTAGCTGGTTCATACGAATCCTACTCCGGCTCGCACCAACCACAACGGTGATATCATCAGTAGAAGACGGTTCATGGGTTAGAATTTTCTTGCCCTCGGGCTAACACTAGGAGGTTTTTCTCTCCTTATTACGCAAACGTGGCTTAGTTCCATCAAAAAGTTCCTTACAAAGGCAAATTTCTCCAGTATTTGATCCAGGAGTTCCCTTGTCTTCTGGATTGGGTTCAAAATTACAAGGCTACGAAGTAAAGTAGTAGTAAACTCTGTATTGGGTCGGCTGTTCAACTCCGGTTATAAAATAAAGTAAAAAAAATCATATGTGCATTAAAATTTATTATTTAATTTCTTATTTACTCAGTAGTGTTGCAGTAATAGGCTTATTGATGTTTGGAAGGCGAGAGTTGAAAATTATGAATTGTTAAAAAAGTTTATGTACATTAACAAATAATTAAAATTCGGATTGTTGTGTAGAAAAGAAAGAAGAAAAAAAAAAAACCAGTTTGGCACGCTTTCAACTGTTACTTCCACTAGTTTTCATTAAAAATTCAAGGTAATCTTCTTTTAATTACGAAGTACTACTACCTTTGCACGGAGAATATCAAACTCAACTATATTAGCGGATAAAAATAGCTCACTCTAATTACGAAACGCTTAACTAAATTAATCAGAAGTTTCTATTTTTGTCTTGTCTGGTATTTCAATTAAATCTCGTTGTCGACCTTGACCATTAGTCAGACGCTGATATGTTAAGTTACAGAATTTACTTTTAACAAGCTTTTTATTTTTGTTAACTATGGAAATCATTATTTTACCATGTTTTCTAATCGATAATATAATACCATGTTATGTCTAATATAATACCATGATAATCGATACCATGTTTTCTAATCGATAATATAACTACAAAAATTTTTAACGTAGTTTTAAAGAATATGAAGTTCTAAGGAATTAAGTTAATAATGAAAGAAGATAGTGTACTCACTAATTTCATGGAGCGTTGTTTTAAAAAAAATTTCTCAATTTAAAAAAAAAAAAAAAAAAATACGAATTTGAACCCTTTCACACTTAACGGGACACATACGTCCCGAGCAAATATCAAAAAAATCTTTTGGGACAGAAACCCTTCCCTGTCTAATGGGAGATAGTCCTGCCAATATTTTTGAAGGTATTTTCATTCACAGAACATAGATGGCGCTACCGTACATAATGCTGCCTTACTCATAGTTTATGCTACCAAAATTGTTCTGTTGTAAAAAAAAAAAAAAAAAANAAAAAAAAAAAAAAAAAAAAAAAAAAAAAAAAAAAAAAAAAAAAAAAACTCGTCGCGAAAGGGTTAACAAGTTAGATAAATTGCATAGTAGTACCCACGGAGATTGAAAATTTTCGTGAGTTAAATCGTTTGTATAATTCTGAGGAAATAACAATTAAAAAAAATGAATTATGAAAACTCGTAAAAAATTTTTAACTGCAATTTTTTTTTAATGAAAATATAAAAACCAGACTGTTTGGTATTTAAAATAAAGCTGTTTAATATTATTATGCAGGAAAAAGAACTTCCTACTTTGTGATCTGACTTTGTGTTTATTATTGTAAATAAAATAACAAATTTTAATTATTATTTTTTCTTCCGTGAAATTATATTGAAGAACTGATTTGATAGTTTACAGAATTACGATTCACCTATTTATTCTATTGGAATAGCATTTCAAACTGAAATATTGTTATCATATTCTTGATTAGTTACTGAAATCATATTCGCTTACTTTCTCTCTATATTTTGGGGTTTAACTATGAAGTTGTCCTTATTCAAAAAAAGTTTCGTGTTTGATTCGAAATAATTATCTCTAATTAATTAGCCTAACTTAAAAAATTAAAAAAAAAAGGTTACAAAAAAAATTACTTAAGTTTAAAGAAAAAGTTCGTCTTATATTCCTTACTTAAATATAAAAATTAAGTCGTAATGAAAAAAATTCCGACTTAATTCACAGAGATAAGACAAAAGATTATTTCAAGTAATTAATCAAAATCAACTTGGTTTTTAATTAACATATTTGATGTATAACTCTTCAGTCTTATCGAATTATTCAAATCCCGTTTGTAAACAATCATTTAAACAGATGTACAGTGCTCAAAATAAAAAACGGACCACCCTAAATAACTTTTAATCAAATGATCGGATCTTCGCTCTCTAGGGGACTCAATCTTAATGGTTCTAGGGCGCTGATCTCAAACATGCTAATTAGTTAGTACAGACGATATTTTAAGTAACGAAATCAGACATAAAAATTTAGTTTCTCTGAATAAGCATACATTTTTTCCACGGATTCGGTTTTTTGGACCCCCAAAATATTGGGGTAGCCGCAATCTGGGAAATATGGTTCCAATAGTTTGGTCAGGAGAACGGTTCAAAGTTTGGACCTCTTAATGTTAATTTTACTTTCTATGAATTTCCTTATATTTCGAAAAATTTTTAGCGGATTGAAAAAATTTGGCACTTAGTTAAACAATTCATTTATCCAAATATTGCGAAATAGAATTTTTAGTAAATATTTATTTTCTTAAATTATTTTAATTAATAGCAATCGAAAATATTTTGAATTGCCAGGCATACAATTTTTGCCCCATTTTAACGAACGTAATTTTGAATGGCCAAAAACAAAATTTGAGCGAAATCGGTTGAATAGTTCCTGAGAAATCAACTTTTTCAAAATTAACTAGTTGACTGATTTCGCTCAAATTTGTTGGCCATTTGCATTCTTCAAAATAATGTAAAAAACTGTATACCTGAGAATTCAAATTTTTTCTCTTTTAATTTTTCTCTTACTTTATTCTCTTAAAAAGTTTCCGAGATAAAACGAAATACTCAAAAAGTAAAATTAGCATTAAGAGGTCCAAGCTTTGGACCGCTCTCCTAACCAAATTTCCAAAATTGCATAATTATTTTGAGGATCGGAAATCTGAATCCGCCGAAAAAAAGGTATATTTATTCAGAGAAACTACGTTTTTGTGTCTAATTTCGTAACTTAAAATATTGTCTGCATTAATTTATTAGCATATTTGAGATTAACCTTTTGAACCATTTAAATTGAGTTCTAGAACGTGAAGATCCGATCATTAGATCGAAAGTTATTCGGGGTGGCTCGTTTATTTTTGTGTGCATTGTACATTAAAATGGGGGGGGGATTTATAAACTATTTCGCAATTATAAATTATTTAGACACGTGTGAACGAAGATTATTACTCACAACAGCCTCAGTTATCACATTTTTAAATTAAAATTTCTAAAAATTGTATAATGAATAAGTTCCCTTAAGAGAGACATTTAGCACTTTTTGTGTGGCATTCCGCACGTTTTTGCTTTAACCAAACTTACTGAACTTGCGAGATGTTACTTGCAAATTAGCACGTACGCTTAGTATGCAGCATTTCACGTGCGTATGATCTTTGCAACTCATTTACAACCCGAACAATCTCGGTTTTTTTAATTTGGAGATGAGTTAGGAGAGCTGACTATTGGAAACCCGAGGCTGAAGATTTTAAATTCGAATCATCTCTAACTCGAGGTTGATATGATTTTTTTTGTTTCCGTGCCCACCTAAACCTGAATATAAAGAAGAAGAAAAAACGAAATTTGCGAAAGTCTAAACTTTAAACTTGCTAATAAAAATGATGTATTAGTGAGATAACAGATTTACGGATCTGGTGTTTCTTAATTTTGTGCATTAAATTTTTTTTTACGTTTTTGTTTAAAAAAATTTACATTTAAAAAACTATTTTAAGCAGATTTTTGTATATTTGTTAAATTTGAAAGTAGTAAAAAAGTATAAGAAAACTTAAGAGTTATGGGGATACCGAAACTTAAAACTTTTTATTTTATTTTAACCAATAATGATTTTAAAACTTTTAATTATATTTAAGTCTGATGCATGATCCCTGCTTTCTTTAATTTTTCGGTTGCCTTTATGAAATTATTTTAAATGAAATGTCAATTAAAAATAAATGACAGTTTTTTCAAACAAAATATATAATTTTTTCAATTGCACAGGTATTTCCCATCAGGCCTTTCATAACTAAATTCTTTTGTAAAGAAGTATTTCCTTAATAACCATTTTCAACTTTTATAGCAATGTTTTAGTTTTCATTTCAAAGAAAACCATAGAAAAGCTGATTTTAATTGTTTTCAGCTCATGAATAAACATCAAAAACAAATTCCTAACTGAACTAGATAAAGCTCCAGGACTGTGAATTTAGTGTCGGACATAAAATCTAAGATGATTAATGATAAAACTTTGGAAAAAAACATTTCTCGTAGTAAATATTATAAAAATATTCAATCGGTTAACACGTTCACAATCGTTTTTATATTCAATATTTAAAATTCGAGGTTCTGTCGAAAGAAAGTTTGTCATTTAGGGTTTTATAGCCGAAACAAAATTGGAAATCGCTGCTCTATGGAACTTAAGCTCTTACGTTCGAGAACATGTAACAGTTTCAAATTTGTCTGTCTGATTCAGAGGACTGTCTGGCTGATTGTTAAAACGATGAGTCACCTTAAAAACATAATTTATTCAATAAACGAGATAAAATGTTAAATAAACAATACATTTCCCAAGTTCTGAATGACATCACTTATTTTATACGCACTCGAAACAATTTGTCATCTTCGCAGTACCTACCTAATTGGATTTTGAAATAAAAAATAAAAAAATTTGTACGAATTCCCTTGTTGTCATATTAATCTATGCGAAAGTTTACATCATGTTAAAAATCGTACAAACTGTTATGTTCCACACGTGGAAACTGTAATCGTAGTTAATCATGTAAACAAAAACTTTTTAGGTTGTTCGTTGTTGTTTGGATAATAAATAAATACTTTTATTTTATTTTTAATTGTTGCGACATGTGTTTCAGTAGTTTTTATTCTTTAGAGAAAATAAGTGTAAAAATAATTTTAATCAATTATTAAATCAGTGCAATATTTAGTATTTGAGCCGCGATGGCTCAGGGGATAGAGCGTTCGTCTTCCTATGACGTGAACTGGGTTCGAATCCAGCTATGGCTTGTCAATACGAATTCCTCATACGGCTTGCACCGAACACAGTGCTGACTTAAAAATATCCTCAATGGTAGACGGATCATGGGTTAGAGTCCCCTTGCCGTCAGGCTAACCGTGGGAGGTTTTCGTTGTCTTCCTGTCTATGTAGCGCAAATGCGGGTTAGTTCCATCAAAAATTGCTCCACTAAGGCAAATTTCTCCCAATACTTGAAACAGGAATTCCCTTGTCTTCTGGATTGGGTTCAAAATTACAAGGCTACGTAGTTGAACATGAGTTGTCATAAACCCAAATATTGGATCGGCTGTTCATCGACGCTTATAAAATATTTAGCATTTTTAATTTTGAAATTAGAATCCAAAAATTAAATTTAAAATAAAAATATAGATTATTTTAAAAATAAGTAGGGACTCATGAACTTCTAAGGCAGTTCACTTCAGATTGCCTCTCTCGATCCTTTCACTTTGTTCATTCGCACTGAAATAAATGCATTGCCCATAGAGCAGAAAAAATTAACGATATTGGAGTAGTATTGATATTAAGTTCGGAATAACATTTTACAATTTTATATTGCTGGAAAACTAATCAGAAATTTAAACAATGAAAGCTAGTCGCGTTTTTCATCTACAGACAAAGTAAGTAGTTGCTATGCTAACAGTTCATTTTAAACTAAACTAAACTGTGCAAAAAAAAAAAAAAAAAAATGAAATAACTCAAATTAAATGAAATAACTCAAAAACAAATATCCACATCAATGATTTAATATCGGAATGCTCCTTTAACAATTCTTTAAAAATGTTCAATATTTTAGATAGTTTTATCTAATAGTTTTTACGTTAAGACAGGAAAAAACATGTTCTGTTGAAATGTTTTAAAACTGCGACGGTTAGCGACAACGTCAGTAATCTTTTAAATTAGAATTAGAATTATCTTCTTCTTAGCGAAGTTTTGATTATAAAGTGAAATATTGATGGAACACATGATTCATGATTATGGAGTCTTTGCAGTATCCAAAAATCCCCCCCCCCCCATCTTCTTATGCGATATAAATTAATAGATCTTTACATTTTTATTCTTTAACGTGAACTGTGTTTAATGTTTAGTTCTTGATAAAATGGGACCTTGTTTATGCACCGATAATATAAATACTGTGGCCTGTTTCGCTTAACTTTGACCCAATTGCATCTTCTTCTTCTTTTTTTTTTTTGTTGAAGGTTTTAGCTTCCTATACTTTCAAATAAGTAGCATCGAATTTTCTTTCAATAAAGACATTTATTTTTATTCATTTTTAACAATATTTTCACCTACATTTTTAAACAGTATTTTTGCATTCTATTTTTTAAATTCATTTTTAAAAAATTTTTTTTGCATTCATTTTTATATATTTTTATTCAGTTTATATATTTTTATTCAGTTTTTATATATTTTTATTCATTTTTCTTTATATTTATTTTTAAACAATATTTTTTACATTCATTTATAAACAATTTATTTTAAATTCATTTAAACAATATTTTTTACATTCATTTTTTAACATTATTTAAGAAAATTCTTTTATACACAATAAATAATTTTTATGCCTGAGTATTGTTTTAAAGTTCAGTTAATAATTAATTTTTTTTATCTTAAATAAGTTAATATATAATTAATAGTACTCAATTATTTTTGTTACATGCTATAGATTTTTTTAAAAGAGGTATACGTTAGCCTAGATAAAGAAAGAATTTAATTTAGTAAAGTTTCTGATTAATTTAGTGAAGAAGAAAGATATATTGCCATCATTTAATAGCAAATCATTGTTTAATAATTCTTTTATTAAATTATGTCATTTAAAAAAGACCGACACTTGGCGATTTTTATGAATAGCATCTTTTCATGTTTTTTCCCTTCCGTGCGTAGTAATTGATATAACGAGTAAAATGAGAAAAAAAAATAATGAGAAAAGAAAGGAAATAAACGTACAAATTAGTAAAAGCGTCTTTTATTTAATTAATAAAGAAAGCTTAACTTGTAATTTGTGGTATGGTTCTGTTTTTTTTTTTTTAATTNTTTTTTTTTTTTTTTTTTTTTAAATAATAGCTTTTTTTTTTGCTTACGCAGGCATATTTTCTAGGGAAAAAAATTGAGTTTTAGAAAGATTTGGTTTATTATAATCTCAACATGCTAATCCTGTTTATTTGAACTTCAACAATGTCCGAACAATATCGGTCATTATGGAAATTATGTGTTGAATGACCCTCCTAAACTTGTGCTCTTTTAATGCAGTACATGGCATTTCATTGTTCATGTTTACTCATCATTCTTTTGTAGAGCAGTAGCCCGAATCGAACTTTGCCTTTAAATTGAGCTTTTATTTTGATAAATAGCTATTATGGCTATTACGATGAAAAACTGAATGAGGTTTTCCGTTTTTTTCTTCTTATAACAAAAGCTCTAGTGATTTTGGTATGTTGTGAATCATTATAATAATGTGATGCCAATGACACTAATTGACAAATATTACGATTCTGATCTCAGTTAAGTATATGTATGTATATGTCCAGTTAAGTATGTCCAGTTAAGTATGTTAAGTAGCTTATTATATTGTTGAAGTTCATTTAGTTTGGAAAAACAATGTTATTTGCTTTAAGTTAGAGTAAAACGCATTATTTTAAATCAGTTGATTTATTTGATTCAATACGTGTGAATTTTATGACGTTGTAGTTAAAAACGTTTTATTACGAGTTGTGTTTTTTGACATTTTTTTGTGACTTATTTGTTGATTGCTGCACTGTTTACAAAGAAGTTTACGGAATTGACTTTTATGATCCTCTTTCAAAATAACGCATTATAGTAATTAACACTAGAAAGACTGAAACTTAGCATGTATCTATATTGCCCAAAAGCAGCCAAAATGACTGTATTGTGAAAGAATAACTAATGTATAAAAAAATTTGTTATTTTTTAATATTTTTTTATATTATTTAAAATTATATAACAAGTTATTTGTAAATATTAACAATAAAAAAAATTTGCATTTTTATTTGTACTTTTTTTGCAAATGAAAAAGCAGTCAAAATGACTTCCCTGGGCAATCTAGTGTTCCAAAAATATCGTTTGGTTTTAATGAAATTTTTGATTCGTATTAAAAATTTAAGGAATATCGTTTTATTTAAAATGGGTATTTGCAACTCGAAAAAAAGTGATTATGCATACATAGCCTTATTTGCTTCATAGCTTTAATTGGATAACTGTAAGCGACGTCACGCGCGTGTGTAAAACCTGATTGGCTTCTAAATCGTCAAATGCCACGATTTGCCTACAATGATGTCACTTGCAGGCTATCTCTAGATGGACTTTTATCATTTGATAAATAATAAATTATTATCGTTTGTATTAGTTGAGTTAAAATATAGTATGAACTCTTTTTTGATGAAGAAAAAACACTTATAACTGTAGTCAATCGTCTTGTTACGGGAGACGGAGTAGGCTCGTTTTCTCAAATTGATTGTATTACATTAATTAATCTGTAGTGCATATAACATTGGCTCTACGTTTAAAGAGGAACATGTCTTTGGTAAAAATGTTATACTGCCTATGAAAAAAAATTTCGCAAGACTTTTCTTCGTTTCAGTAACCAATAAGTATTAGTGAAGGAATTTTGACAATACAAGTATTTCATAATCCAATTTAAATATTTTGGCCTTAAGTCAACCTTTAATTCACATCAAATATAGAGTTATAAACTGCAAAATTATTCATTCTAGTAGAATTTAAACCATGACTACAGAGGGGCCCAAACTGCTAAACTTTTGTATCACATTCACCTATACCAGTGAAAGTAACTGTTCTAAAAAATTCCAATTATATCATTGAAATGTTTTAGACCTGTTCAGATAAGTTTTTTTTAAAAATCATTCCGTTTAAATATTTTTATAATTATGTTGTGATTTGAAAACCTAATTGAATATGCTTATTCGTTAAATATGTCAGAGAAAAACTTGTTTTAAGTAATCACTGGTATCTGCATTACACTATATTCTTGCACTTTCAGTTTTTTAAATTTATTTATTTTATTTTAAAAAACATAAAATAAAATAGTATGCCTTCTTAAATGAATAATCCCAAGAAATTTATAGGAAAGATATACTTGATTTTTGTTTGTAAGAATACTTAATCGGTTTCAAATATTTTTAGATTCAACAGGTTCGTTTAGCTTTAATGGTTAAAATTAACACCGTATATATATTTTTTTCTGTTTTATGTAATAAAGTTTAAAATAAAGATTTAGTTTTTATTAATTGTAATGACATGAATATTTATTAATTGTTTTATCATTACTGCAGAAGACTTAATGTCATCATCACTGCACTCAAAAATTAGTTTTGAAAGCACAATTTTGAAAAAAAATTTGCGAAAGCTTTTATTTCATTTACATTTTATTTCATCTCATTAACGTTCAAAAAGACAAGAAAACGCATATTTTTTTATACTTTTATTTGTGTTTTAAGTAATATGTTTTTTGTTAGAACAATATTTTCAAACATGTGTACCATCGAACTATTTAAAATGATAAATAATAAAAATCAATTATTTTTGAAAGTTTGTACTGGGCTTACAATTCTCCTTATTTAATATTTTTTAGATATCCGTATCTTTTAATTAAATACTTTGTTTTGGCAATGAAATATTTTTAAAAAAAATGCTTATTTTTAATGGTAAATGAAAATCATTCTTTCATTTTTCATATTGGAGGGGAGGACTTAATGAATTTTAATTGTCGCCGTCCGCTGTCAACCCTTGGTCGCCTTTTCGGAAAAATCCTGTTATCACCCCCAATAACAGTATAATGTGACAAATTGGTATTTGAAATAGACATCCTTAATAGTATGATATCATCATTTAAAATATGCATCGTTACACGCTTTTGTTTATTTATTTAATTTTTTTTTGCTGTCAAACGTGATAAAGATTAAAAGACAAACGAATGAATCACTAGTTTTATAAAGAGTGCCAATCATAATTTCTCCCACATAAATATCGGCATGCCACAATTCCAAAAAGAGGACTATTTATCTTTACATGGCCTGATACACAGTAAACTGACTCAACCCATTCTCTCTTTGTTTAGTTTTCTTTTCTCACTACCTTATCTAAAAGATATATCAGAGTTTAGAGTTTCTTTACATAATCCAGAACATAAACCATAAACGAGTCGATTTAACCGTAAGCATTAGAGTGGCGTGACTTTCGCGAACACAGAAGGAAAAGTAGAAAAGAGTAAAAAAAAATAAATACATTCATTGCCTATGATCCTTGCCCTACTCTATCCTTGGGTGGAATTAAATTCTGCACGCCTGCGGCGTTTGGAATCAAGCCAGCCAGCAGCTCAACCATGCAATTATTCTCTAATTCTAAAACATACCACAGCAACCTGTTGAATGTGCAGAGCGGCGTCACAACTTCAGTGTCTACCTTTGTATCGTATTTGCTTGAGAGTGTCTTGTTAAGTATGCGTCGCCAGGTGGTGGAAGCTCGACGCGCTCTGGTCAACCTGGTCGGCCGACCGCCCATGTATGAACTCTTGGCTAGAGTTCATAGGTATGCGGCCGCGGACAAGATTCTTGTGTTGTGGTCAACTTCTGACTGGAAGTGGGAACTGTTGGATTATGTTTGGAAAATAGCTTGCGATGAAGCTTCTTTTATGAAGTTGGAAAGCATGGTTAGAGGGAAATGTTTAACTTATTTAGCTGACCAAGTTCACCATGCTGTTATAGATATTTGCCCTTTGTGTAAGCTTGAAAAGTAAGTAAATTTCTTTTTTAAATTATATGTTGATATAACAAATAGTTTTATGTTATTATTAACTGATAACATCCTGTTATATGTTAGTATAACATGTTTTATTTGTTATATTAGCTAATGCAGAATAACTAGCGTATAACAAGGTATTTTGTTTTACGCATTTAATTTAATTTATAGTATTTTATTTACATGCTATGGGTAGCATCAGCAAATAACAGAATGTTCTGTGTTGCATGTTGTTATAACATGTAACAATGTGTGGAATTATTAAATTACATATTAATCATCAGGGGTCTGTTTAGAAGAAATTTGGGTCTTTTAACGGACCTTTCACAAAATTTCTTTCCATAAAGCCGTACAAAAATTCACAAAATATTTTAACTTAAAAACGGACCTTCCACAAAATAATTTATCTTTTGATCGGAGCTTACGCAAATTTGTTTATCTTCATTATTGTTTTGTTAATCGAATAAACCCTTCCCAGGGAGGTGGAGGTGAAGAAAGACAGATGTAAACGAACAAAGTTTTGTCTTCGGCAGACGCATCTTCCTTTATTCGTCCGAAATGAATATTCTGCGTTCAGCAGCATAGGCTAAATACCAAATATTTGTATGTTGCATTTCTAATTTACTAGCAACAATTACTGTTTATTTTTTAAAATTTAATTTTTTTTATTATAATTTTACAGTGTTGTGCATAATCTTGTATCTCTTTACAATTTAAAAACTCCTTGAAAAAAGTTTTTTACAATAACAGGACCCTATTTGCACAAATTCACAAAAGCAGGAACCTGGTTGAAAGAATGTGATTTAACGTTTATTTTGTATTCACAAATTACGAGTAATTTTTTCACAATTTTACAAAAACGGACCTTTTACAAAATGTCTGGACAGACCCCTGATTTATTTATACAGAATTAGTAGCTCTTAAAATAATTTTATTTTCAATATTTTTTCCTATGTGGTATTTTTCAAGCATGATCTTATTAGAGTTTTGCCCGATAAATTCTTATCCTGAATATGAGTTTTGTTCCTCTTTTCTTCTTTTTAGAACCTCATACAATTTTTAAGTGAAATAAAATTCTTGCACTTTAATTCCAAAATAATTTCGTCTATAATATGCATACAATTGAAGATGTCAATATTGAATTGCTCTTATAGGTGACCGTAAGTGTGTAGTACAGCCAATGTTCATTTTTGATGAACGGTTATGTAATTAGTAAAAAAGAATCACGACTGTCAATATCCAAAATAAATAAATCAAAAAACTAGACAAAAAACAATTAAAAATTAATTTCATAGATTTTGGAATTGTGATTTTGATTGTCCTTATGTAAAGTCACGGATATCGTGCCGTGTTAATAGAATTACTTATAATTTGAAGATAATGTTTGTAGTTTATAACACAAATGCTACAAACTAAAGCGGGCAATTCAAACTTTCAAAGGTTGCACCAGCGAGAGGGCAAAAGGTTTTGCCCTGGGTTTTGACCCACCTGACTTGTCTGATCAGTACTCCAACTCTGAAAACCTTATTTTTTCTTTATTGTCTGTTTTGTGAAAGCTTGTCGTTTCTTGTTCATTGCTCTTATAAGCAATCGTTTTCATTTCCCCATTTTTTTAGTTAAGCAGCCATACGTCATATGTTGTTTGCATTGATAAAACTTGAATAATCTAAAGCTTAAGGAAAGATGTTTAAGAAATTAGCCCTTGAACTCATGGCATTGAAAATGAACTCCATTACTTTTCAAAGAGCTTGTTCATCAAGGTTTATATTTAGTTCAATATCGTACCATGCAGATTAAATTGAGTAAAATAATTGTTTGCGTGTTTTAAATATATTCTTTTCCAGAAATGTCTTTTACTTTTGTACTTTAATCTATTGGCATGTTTTTGCTAGTTTTTTTGTTGTTATTTTTCTTTGGTATATATTTTGTATTGCCTTTTCTTATACAGATTTAAAATATAGCAGAGCTTTTTATTTTTAAAAAAAAAAATATCAGTGATTCTTATAGTTAATATACATGAAAGAATAGGTTATATGTAGAATTTACTGTAAAAAATATGAGCTAAATGTAGAAAGTTTTATATTTAGTTACTACACTTTTATTTTAAATCGTTATTACAAATACCAAATCTTATTTTTACTCAAGTTTAATGAAGAGAAAAAAAAAATTTTTTTTTCGATTTTTAATCGATACTGCGAAGACATAAGCTCACATTATCATTTACTCAGAGGGGATTGCTTTAAATTATATGCAAAAGTGATTACCAGCTAAGGTTCATTCTACTTTCTCTCACCCATCTCCAGAAAAATTTTTTTAAAAGTAAATAATATAACTGCTATTAAATTTAAGAGTCACTTTTATATTTATTAAGAATTGCCGTTAATCTTGCCTTCAACGGTTTTGTTACTGAAAAAATTTAGTGAGGGATTTAATTGTGTTGCTTGTGAATTTATTTATTTATTTTTTTTTTTTTACTACCTACATTTTATTTTTAACTTATTTTATGAGCAGTATTTTAATGGATTTAATTTCTGAGCACTGGTTTATTTTTTAACCTTTTTTTTTATGTGATTAGGTGAAAATACACAAATAAAACAAAATCCATCATAATATCTGCTGTTTCAAAAATTGTCTAGATAAAAAATGAAAATTGTATTTGTTACTGACTTATGAAAATTTTTTTCACTTCATTGACTCATTTTTAGAATTTAAATTTTAAAATTTTAAACTTTATATCTGTATATTAAAGGATTTAATTATCTGTATTGATTAAGTTTTATTCATTTTTATATGACGAAGGGAAATTCCATCAATATTATATATAGTTTATAATGTTTTTTTTTTTTTTTTTTTTTTTTTTTTAAATTTTTTGTAGAGACACTTTCATGTCTTGTTTTATTTTTTTACAAAAAGAAATTCATTGTTAAACATCCCTTGAAATCATCAAATCTAGCGGTTGCGTCATTATTTGTGCATGTATAAGTTAATTACTAATGTTAGAATTCATGTTAGAACTGAACATTGAAAAGAGGATACAGGATAAAGATAGTTAATAACATGATAATCGGACATTTCGACAATTGTGGCCGTAAGATCTTTCCTTTGAAAGTTATTGTACATTTTTAAACATAATTATAAAAAATCAAACAAAGTATTTTCTTCTAAAACTATATCCTAAGGCTTATTATTAAATTCTTACAGTCATAAAGTAAGATAGCAATCAGTATTGTATCCTGTGGCACGTGTATAACTTTGACCTTTCAATTTCTTCTGTCTTATTCAATGACAATATTTAAATGATCGCGGCTTATCATTTTATTCTATTCGCATTTAATTTTCAAGTCGGAGAAATATTTAAAGTTTTCTCAGAATCACGAAATTTTGAAAGAAAAGTTAGCAAACTGTTCATAGCTTATTACATATAATTCAAAAAGCGCTGAAATTTTTTTTGAAACATCAATTGCTAAAATATTTATGTATATTATTTTACCAGCCACAGCTAAGATTCGGACCTGGGTCGCCTCATTGGGGGGCGAACGCTCTACCCCCTAAGCCACCACGGTTCACTTGGTTATAATTTTACATTTTAGCATAACCGTCGTTGAACAGTCTATCCAATTTTTGAGTTTAAGATTACCAATGTTCAACTCCGTAGCCTTGTAATTTTGTAAATAACCTAGAAGACAAGGGAGCTGCTGGATTAATCATTGGTACTAACTAGCCTTCGTAAAGAACTTTTTTAATGGAACTAACACGCGTTTGCTTTACATGGAGGGGAAAACCTCGAAAACTACCCTCGGTTAACCGACTGCAAGGGGATTTTATTTACTCGACTGCAAGGGAATTTTATTTACTTATTAATTTACTCGAATCATCCTATATATTTAAGTAAATAAATACATATATTTATTAAACGTGTACAAGAAATCCCTAAAAATAAAATTGAATCTGTCACAAACATGACTCCCAATCATTTCATAAATCTGAGCTAATGAATAATTAAAAAAAAAAAAAAACTGTGATGGAATCCTCATTTTTATTTTGAAAATCAGGAATAATATAAAACAAAAAGTGGTACCCTCACAACGAATGAACTTGAAATTCCCGAAACATTTTCAATTTTCCCAAAATTCCTGTTTAGTTCATTACCCCGGCTAATTCCCTTTATTTCAAAATTCGCGTTTTTATTATTTACTTATTTATTTATTTTTGTATAATTTCATTCTCAGAAGGTGTTACATTTGTATGCGGTTCTTGCTCTGATCGAAGCATTGACATTGTACTCAGTAAAAAAAGCACTTTTTTTGTAATGCTATTGAACACAAAGAAAACTTGTTACATTTGTACTTGGTTTTTACACTTACAAAAGAAGGCTGGTGTTAATTCGTAACTGATTTTTGCACTAAGCGAAACGTCTATTTTGTCAATATTCGAAAAAGCGCCTTTTTTTACTATTATTATAATTAAAAATTTGTACTACTTACAAGTTTTTGCACCAAGTTTTTCAATTATTTTAACTTTCTTTTATAAAACATTTTTCTTAAAATACTTTTCAAAATAGGCATAATATAATAATTTCAATACTTTCCGGGAAATATCTAAGATAACAATAAGGATAATTGACTATGTTAAAAGATTTTAATTAAAAAAGAGTTCACATTTAAATTTTTACCTTTACTGTTTGTGTTTTTAGAACCTAATTTGAATATTTTTTTTTGTTTGTTGTTCATTTTTATTAAGTTTCCTCTTGGCTAGTTTGGTGATTAAATATATTTAATTTTCTTATTGCTGACGCGTACATTTTTTTTATATCTTTATTTTATAGCTTATTAAAGAGTTTTATTTAAGGAAAATATGTCACACACAAAAACAAATTAACTATTAAAATATTATTTCTGCAAATAAATCATTCTAGTATCATAACACAACAAGGATTTACAACTTCATATATTATCTAAATAATCTAATTGTAGTGTCGTAATTTGTTTTGTCGTTGCCACAAATAAATAAATAAATATGCGTTCAAATTTAAAGGTTGTTCATAAAAAGTCCAGCTTTAATTTTAGATTGATAGAACAAAGTTATATGAAAAATAACAAAATTATTAAAATATATGCCAACAATAAATAACACCGTGTCAGCTGAAATTCATTCTTTTTGATTTAAAAAATGATTTTAAATTGCGCACATTAATTTTTATTATCAACTACAGAAGGAATACACTTCTATCAATTTATACGTATTTGTAAATAGACCAAAACACAATGCAGTGAAACCCGTTAAAAAATTTTTCACATTTTCTCCGTATAATTAGTTAATATTCTTATACAGTACAGTACTAAACGGAACCTTTTAAGAAATTTATTTTTAAATTTTTACTGGTTTAAAAGTTTTCTCAAACTGCTAATGATCGATGTTAAAGTAAAATATTTAGCAGGGTAAAACAATGTAAGGCGCGACGCGATCAAATACCTATACTGCAATCAATTGTTTAACTTGATCCTATTGAACAATTTATCAAAGGTTATTTTAATAAAGAAGACATTATAGCTCATTTATTTATAAAATTACTTTAAAAAAAATAAAATATATATATATATATATACACTTAGGTACCTTAGTTTTAGTACGCACAATCTTTATTAATGGTTATACTACCTGTTAATATCTAAACTAAATTTCATTAAGTATGCTTTGATTTGCTTATGATATTACTACATAACTATATACCTTGCTTGCAAGGAAACAAGATTTTTCTGAATAAAAACTCATGAAATATATTTATTATTTTTGTAATTTTTTAACAAATTTTACCCTGTCCGCTTGGAAAGAATTTTTCATTTATGAAGTTTTTTTCTGTCGTTCCTCTGAAAAATTCCAAAACTAATTTTACTGTTTTTAATCACAGATCGCATTGACTAAAAGTGCGTAATTAATCAGCTCAATCTAAGTATTGCACTAAAATGAGATATTAAAGGGCTGTTTTCACAATTTACACTCAATTTCAAAATTATCTATCAGCGTATTGTTTTTTTCCTCACGATAGTCAGAGCGTACTCTTCAAATATGAGAGCCGCATTTCATTTCTTTCCTAGGTCATTAAAATATGTGTGACCATCATCTTTATGACTATCTTGTCCCTTTTGGCACTGTTACTAAGGGTAGTAACAGTGCCAAATGTGATGTAGTTCAGCATCTAACCCATTTGACTTTGCATTTACAAGAACGCATAGTTATAAACACAGCTGATTAAGCACAATCATAAATAATTATAACGCTAATTATTATTGAGCTTTAATTTAATGACACAGTTTTCCACGTGTTGATAATTATTGTAGTTTTGAGAACTGATTAAAGTTATTTTTTGTGCTGATTCTGAAAATGTAATCTATCTTTTTCTTCCACATCAGGATTTTTAACAGAGTGCTGACTCAACTTGTATAAAATCATACATGAAAATTTTTTTAGAAAGGGCTTAAAAATAGAATAGTGTAGTCATCCATTTCTATGTTAAAAATAACACTGACTGTTATATCGTCTAGTTTTCGCATTTTTAAGAAAAAACGTTCTGACAGTACTCTTTATTTATCTATTTTTTTTGTCAATTATTTATCTACAAATTACTAACTTAAATTACAAAGCGTACTTCTTGCTTTGCTACCATCCTGTTTATTATAAAATATTTGTCTTTTTTTTTAAATAAATTCAAAAGTTATAAGAATCGTATTCATCATTAAATCTCATTTCATCAAATCAAATAATTACAATTGTGTTGAACAGTCATTATTTAACTTTATGAAATTAACCACATAAAAAATATTTTAATGAAGCTAAGTTTCAATTTTTCACTCAAACTTCACTTTAGATAATTTTTATTTAAGAAATATTTTATTTAAATAGGAGGATATAAATAAATAAAAAGAAAATCAGGCTTCTTTTTCTTCTTTTGTTGATAGTCTAAAAGTGAAGATATTGATTGAATCTTACAGGAATAAATTAGATGAGTAAATACGCGATCTGTCACTATTAATAACAAATCAAATTTAATGTCTTAATCTAAAATCAGGTAAATTTAGAAATTATGTAACTTAAATAAATTTCAGTTTTATTAGCTGTCTGATTTTTCCTATCAAAATGATCGCCGTTATTATTTGCTCAGAAATGAGTTAATTTGGTTTCTTCTTTCTGAATATTTTCCTGATTTGTAATCCTCGAACTATGAAAGTTGTTGAAATTGTCATTCATAAATTTTTAGTGGGTAAAATTTAGACGTTAATACTTTTTCCTACTGAGATTGCGAGCGTTTGCGTCAGAGCTAGATTTCGTTAATTTTTAGACGTGAATTTTTCACTTAGTATCGCTCATCGTGCTTTGATCATCTTATTATGCGAAAAATAACTAAACGTACCATCTCTTTCTTAATAATATATTCATTTATCCTATTTTAGCATGTCTTTTTTTTTCTTTCTAAATTGCAGTTCAGTCTTTTGATAGCAATTATTTCTGAGATAAAGAAACAATAGCAGTAGTAAATGCATTGGTATACCAGACGCGTAATATAATGTATATGTCGTTAGCTTAAATCCGACTTTCAAATGTTGCCGCCATCTTGTAAAGCGCCTGGTTAGTTGCGAAAGTTTCTAAAATTTACTAATCAGCTTGACTCTCTTAAGGATTATTGAAATGAACCCATATGCCCTATATAACTCATGACAGCAATGACTAATATTTATAAACATGCCAGTCATTTTTGAATTAGCCTGATTCATTTTAGATAGTTTGCAATACACACTGAGTAATGAAAACTTATTCTAAATGCTTTATTAAAGATTATTCCAATAAGTCTAAGCAAATTCATCTGGAGAAATTATTTGCACGCGTCTTAATTAAATTAAAAGCATGTAGGCTAATAATAAGCCTAAAAAATATCAAGCAGATTAAAAAATACTCAAGACTTTTTCCAATAAAAAAAAAACTTAGCGAAAATGTCACCGACCTATGCAACGGAGCAGAATTTTTCAATTAACTTAGATATACGATATGATATGAGAATGTTAAAGATAAATGTCGCTTGTTACTTGTGATCGAAAATTTTACTTTTTTTGTTTGAGCTACATTTATTTGATGAAGGGTATTGATAAGATCTTATAACTATATTTTCTTAAGAACTGTGTAAAAATTATCTTTCTAACTTTACAAAACTTGTAAACTAATGCTCTCTTGCTCAAAAAAATTACGGTAAAGTGTATTTAGTTGAAATATATTGTGAGCAAGGGAAACTATCGCAGTTAAGCAAAAATACAGTTAGAAATAGTAACAAACAGTGCGGAATATCATGTTTAGGTAAAATCAGCTTGTTACTGCTAATAATGAAATTTAAACTTTTCTTATGCCTAATGCCTAGTCTATTTTCCTTTAGAGTTAAAGTAAGGCAAATTTTTGTAGGAGTTTGTTTTCACAATTTACACAACTTACAACGATGTTTTTATTTTTGATATAAATTTCGACAATATGTAATTTTTACATTATTTGATAACATACGCATAATATTTGCATGATTCGGTAATTTGAATGTTATTTTTAGATGTTAGCGCAATTTAAAAAAAAAAATACTGGTTGAATATCATAGAGGACATTTCGTTTTATGTTAACGCATTTAATAGTGAGGAAATATAAGTGAATTTATGCATTTTTAAATGGTAATTTTTGAAAACATAATTTTTCATACTCGCAGACATGAAAACTTCAAATATCATCGAACTTCAGATTTCAGAACATGTTTTATCGCTAGTTTAACCCTGACTAGGCCATGTTGTCCAATGTACCATCAGTTTGATATAATAAATTTAAATATAAATAAACAAATTAAAATAAATAATAAATAATTTGAGAAAACTCTGCTCTTGTCGAAAACTACGTCAATTTATTGAGATCCTCATTTTTAGAGGTTTTTTAAACAAATATTTTGCATTATCAATCGCAAAAGCGCTCAGTTTCCTATAGTTTATTTTTTAATACTATTTTAAATATAGTTTTAAACTTGAAGAAGAATAAAAATATGTGTTTTCATTTATAAGGCGATCAAAAAATCCATTTAGAAAAACATACGTTTTTTGAGAAAATCTATTAGTGTTCTATTGGTCTACAAATAGTTCCAAACAATGTAAGCATCTGAGGTCATTAACACTAGATTGCCTAAGGAAGTCATTTTGACTGTTTTTAATTTCAATTAGAAAAACAATGATGTATATAATGACACAGTTTCTTAGAATTTTGTACGACATATAATTTTTTTATTGTTAATATTTTCTACTAACTTGTTATCTGACTGTAAATAATATAAAAAATATTAAAAATTAATTTTTAACGAATTTCTTTTCACATTATTTATTCTTTTACAATCCAGTCATTTTAACTGATTTTGGGCAATATAGGTATATACTAATTTTCAGTCTTTCTAGTGTTAAGCATTTGTAAAATTTTAATTGCTTTTTATGAATTAAAAAATAAGTTTAATAAAATTTGTATCGATAACACTTATTATTGTGTTTAGTGAACTGTATATCTAATGATAATATTTGTCTTATTAGTTTGTTTGAACAAAAATAAATAGGTTAAAAAATTTTTCCCTGATTACATCATCAACTAATTAGTTAGGTTTTTTTTTTTTATTATAGATTAACTTCCTATTTTTTTTCACTTTACGAATGCTATTTTTATTTGGTTGATCAGCTATAACTAACAATAATTCTGTTCATTAGTATATTCTTATGTCAAAACTATTCCATTTAACTTGTTCCGCTTTTTTTTTCAAAGCTTGATGACTTTAAAACGATGACTAAGGCTGTCGTTTTAACTTTGCTCGATCTGTTTCTCTGATAATAGCTTCTACGTTTACAGACGTTAGTGCAGCAAATATTTTTTTTCTTTGGCGCATTGACTCAAATTCGTCCCTCACTTATCAGAAGAATCAGATAAATTTTTTTCAAGAATATTTGGCTCTAAAATAAATGTTACATTTTGCAATTGTATATTTTTGGAGGATTTGTCAATAGGGATTGTTGTAATAGCAAACATTGGAAATTGTTTTTGTTTAAAAGAAAGAAATAAAATTAGCTAGTTAGCTTGAAAAAACGTACTGTACTTGCTGTTTCTGTTTTGTAACATTTTTTTAGGGTCTATTTATTGTATTTTATGTAAGCGAGGTTTTTTTCCCCGAATTTTAAAGAATTTGGATAAAGAACCAAAATATTAAATTTTAGGAATTTTGATAAAAAAAATTTTTTTAAAAAAGAATTAAAAATTTGAGAAATTTAAAGAGTGTATCATTACTATCGTAACAAAACAAAAACAGAGACCTAAAAGTTTATGAAAATCTGTGTATTACAAATTGAATAAAATTATTTTTTTTAAATAACTGTCGTTGAACAGCCGACCCAATTTTACGGGTTTACGACTATTAATGTTCAACTCCCTAGCCTTGTAATTTAGAACCCAATCCAGAAGACAAGGGAACTTCTGGATCGAGTATTGGGAGAAATTTGCCTTCGTGACAGACTTTTTGATGGAGCTAACCCACATTTGCGTTACATGGAGAGGGAAACCTCCCACGGTTAGCCTGATGGCAAGGGGACTCTAACCCATGAACCGTCAACCATTGAGGATATTTTACGCCAGCACTGTGGTAGGTGTAAGCCGGATGCGGAATTCGTATCGACTGGGATTCGAACCCGGTTCGCCTCATTGGAAGGCGAACGCTCTATCGCCTGAGCCATCGCGGCTGAAATTACATTTTCTAGGAATTAATTTTTTTTTTAGAAAATACATTTAAAGTTTTGTAAAGAGGTGATCTTACTTACTTACTTACTTATCCTCTACGTGCCTTGGGCACTTAAGGCCTCCAGCATATCCCTCCAACGTCTTTAGCAATAGATCCTGCTTCCTCCCAGCCAGATATTCCACATTCTTTTAATTCGCCCAAAAACATGCGCTGGATGGTAAGTCTGGGTCTTCCTCTTGTTCTCTTACCATCAGGGGCCCATGTAAGCGCAACAGATGAAATGATCTTAGTGCACAAAAATCACTCGACTAACTAAAACGCCCATCAGAAATAATTAAATTTGGTTTGATCGTAAGGTGAATAAAATAATAATTACGAAAACGATAGTTGCAAATTTTGATCCAAATGATTCAGACACACTGTTTGCTATAACTGCAGTATAATCTATTATTACTTTTACGAATGAATAATAATATATTATTTTAATTAAATGTTTTAGATCAAAAGAGCTTATACAAAGAGCAATTCTTGAAAATGATTTCATGAAAAACCTGGAAAACTACCAAATTCGTGAGATCACAGAGTGTATGTACCCTATAGAATATGGGCAAGATACTGTTATCATCAAGGAAGGGGAAGTTGGCAGTATCGTCTATGTCATGGAAGGTATTGAATTAATTCATGAATTTTTCACTCTTGAATGTTTCTTTTAAGTTTTCAAGCTTTGTTTCTTTTAAGCAATGTAGAAAATTAATAATTTAAGAATACATTAATGACTGAAATTTTACTGAATATATTGTAAAAATTGAGCTTTTACTTACAATGATTTTTCGTTACCCAGTATTATCTTTTTTTTTTGTACAAATATTGCTCTGTGAAAAAATTTAAAGTTTCAGCTTAAATTTATATTTGAAAAATGTGTAAATAAATAATTAGATTTTTGAGGAAGAATTGGTTATGAAAAAAATAATAATAATTAGAATGCAGCAAATGTTTTGGGAAGTATATGATGTAGGAAAAACCAACAGTAATGCATGGGGGGGGGGGAAGGGAAGNGGGGGAAGGTGAAGCGAATGTAAAAATTAAGATTTTTATTTTGAATAACAAAGAGCATGAAAATATCTGAGGCAATACCTCGAAACACGTACATAAATGAAACTTCCATGTGTTCTGTAACTACAAGCAAGATAATTCACTTATCTTATTTATTTTAAGGGTCATTATGTGTCAAAGTTGGACAAATAAATCTCATTTACCCTACACTTGCTTCAATTGCGCTATAAAACTGCTTGCATTCAAAAAAAAAATTTTCTTAGTTCATAAAAGGAAATTTCCATGCATTTTTTTAAGCATGTCTAATAATTTTCAATATTAGTTTTGAGCTGTTATTTTTTTTTTTAAATTTATTTTATTGCTTTAAGAAATATATTTAAATTATGCATGAATGCTATATAAAACATTCTAATTATTTATATACTTTTTTTTATATCCAGAGGGTAAAATTGAAGTTTCAAAAGGTAACCAATATTTATGCACTCTTGGCCCTGGAAAGGTCTTTGGAGAACTAGCTATCCTATATAATGGCACAAGGACCGCTACAATCACAGGTACTATCCTTATTCAAAATCCTATTCCAAATAAAAATATACTTTTCATATGCTCTGTAACTATTTCCATAATTTTTCATTGTTGTAACTGTGTCTGTAACATTACAGCTCTCACTGACTGTAGACTATGGGCGATAGAGAGGCAGTGTTTTCAGACCATCATGATGAGGTCTGGTTTAGTGAGACAAGCACAATACACAGACTTCTTAAAAAGGTATGTGTTGTAGCTGCAGTATGTAATACATTTTTATTTAGTTAAAAATTGAAACTTCATTTTATCTTCAGTTTACAAGCATTAATTGCCAAAATTTTATATTATTCATAAATATTTTCAAACATATTGAATCATTAGAAATATTCAGTATTGAAGTCCAATAACAATGAAATTATTTTTATGGAATTTCAAGTAAATTTAGTTTTTAGTATATTTAAATTCTATGTGATTCCATGTAAACATTCTTATAGCTATACAAAATCAATTACCCAAGAAATTTTAAACATAAGTTTTTTTGCCGATATTGTAATTACAATTATTTTCCGATACTATAACTGAAATGTTATCCCTGTATATATATTTTTTTGCAATATAAAAAGTTAGAAATTAAATGTTTAGTTCGTACAAAAAACATTTTTACATTTATGTAATATTCTTCCTTTAATTCTCATCAAAATGATATAAAATATGCTCAGAGAAAGAATGAATGCCAAAAGGAAAGAAGTTAAAAGAGGTAAATGCTCTTTAAATTGTGCATTAAGTTGTACTTAGCAAAAAAGCTTTATTAGACTTTCCTCGAATAATCTTTAGTATGTATTTTTGTTTCTACTCAAATGGAAAATATGTTTCTAATTGATAAATTATTTCGTTACAAATTGCCTAAGTGTTATTTTTATACTCATTATTATTAGTAACAATTAATGCATCAGTTATTACCTTGAAAAACTTAATACTCAACACTAGCTCTTATTTTTCTTCTAAAAATTATCCTTATTAAGAGGATTATGTGAAATCATTTTCACTTCACGGATTAGTGATTTCTTGCAACATTCTTCGTAGTTCTTTAGGCAAAATTTATTTTCCGAGATCAAATAAACGTTATCAGCGGTGGCGTTACTTCAACAATGAATCGAATGTATGTATGATTTTTTTATTTTTTTTATACTTTAGCTGCTTAGTTATAGATTACAAATTCTTGCCAAAAATGGAAACTCAATTTTTAAAAACAGTAACTTATACTTATTGCCCATTTTGATTTTAGGCAAGCAGTATTTTGTTTCAATCTGAAAGTCTAGTTGGAAAAAAATCGGTATTTCATAATTGGTATATCTCATAGAATTTTTTGATTCAAATAACTATAGCTCTTCACCAAGGGTTCATTGAAAATTCATTTTTCACAAAATCTTTAAAAAAAATTATATGCATAGGTTGATATGGTGTGCAAGTCGACCGCTATTTTCACACTCAAAGTGTTGGAGTATAAATCGAATCTTTAATCCACACTTATTAAAAACAAATTTCTTATGAACTCTATAGTTCTGTTTTCTGAAGATTTAAGTTAAATATACGAAAAATTATTTTTAATGATAGTTTAAACAAATAATTCAAAAGATTTTAGCTGCATCTTTTACCATACGACATAGTTTATGCGTGGAGTAATATGAAAAACTCGAAACGTGAATCAATTTTTGCTCTTTTAATCTCAATTAATGATAATATTAGGTCTACTGATATTCTGATTCAAATGATTTGTTCTGAGTAAAAAAAATCAACTTTAAAACTAACTGTGTAACAATTTTAATACTTTTCTCATGTTAGTATTCATCTTATAGATTAGTTTAAATTTTTTGTCCTAAGCGGCCGATGTTGAAAAAAAAAAAGAAGAAAGAAAAACTTTATGTTTAAATGTGTCACTGTAGAATGAGTCAACCCAAATATTTTCTTTCTATTTATAAGTTCAAATAATCTAATTATGGACAAAAATATAGTTACTTTTAAAATGTATTTGTCAAAGATTAAATATGCTTATAACTGGGTTAAAATAAGAAATAACCAATGTGCATATTGGCATAGATGTTCAATTCTAATTATCACCAGATCCTTGTATTTATTTAAAATAAATTTTTTCTTAATGTGTTACATTTTTGGAGTGATTGAAAAATTATGCAACCATATATTGACTATGCATAGTCAAAATTAAAGTACCTAATAACTGTTCTAGTACTGATAAATTATAATTTCATTTAAGGATTATATCATTTTTTTTTTGTTTTGATTTTAGTGTTCCAACATTCAGGAAACTTAAAGAAGAAATTCTACTCAAAATTTCTGATGTCTTATATGAGGTTAGTAAAAAAAAATAATATTTTTGATTTTGAAATGCTTAAAACTTATTAAATTTTTGGATGCAAAAAATTTTGGTTAACTCATTTTTACAAAAGTTTTTATAGTTTAAACTAGTTTTAAATATCTTTGCTCTTTCTTGTTGCTTGAAATTTATTTCTTTGTTTGGTTTAATTTCATGTAAATTTTAATTACACAGTTATAAGCCCTTTAATTTTCTATTTATAATCTGATTTTAATGTTTGATTATAATTTTTTAGCATAGTTTTAAAATGGGAGAATACATTATTCGACAAGGTGCCGGTGGAGATACGTTTTACATCATTAGTCGGGGAAAAGTAAGTCTCTCTCTTTTTGTGAAACATAATGTATATGTTTATTATTAAATACGAATATAAATTTATGATATTTATATTTAGGTGAAGGTTACTTTAAATGACCCAGACGAATGCAAAGAGAAGTTTGTGAGGACATTAGGCTGTGGCGACTTTTTTGGTGAAAAAGCTTTACAAAGGTTCAGTTTTATTTTTTTTAAAAACTAACTATGCTGTAGAGCAGTGTTCCCCAACCTTTTTATCACCGCGGACCTGTCAATCTTTGATAATTTTACAGCAGCCCGCTGAGGAGATGATTGATTTTTTTTATTAAAGCTAATTGAAAGAGAAAATAGTTGCGGTGGTTTTCTTTTCTTTTTTTAAACTTTTTAAAACATTAAAAATTTATGTCACTACCTTCGGGGTCCCCTTTTTGTTAAATAAATAAAATTTTAATGGAACACAAATATTTTTAATTTGGGGTATAAGCCTAGGAATTTAAATTCAGTTTTAATGAAATGGGCTGCCCGGTACCATTTGATCCACGGACCGGTACCGGTCCGTGGACCGGGGGTTGGGGAACACTGCTGTAGAGGAGTAACGTTTTTTATTTGTGCTTTAAATATTACTAACATAATTCAATTTGTATTCAGTGATTTATATTGTAAATATATCACATTTTTTATCTTTACATTTCGTGCTGCTTAAAGACCAAGTAAATTAGAAGTTATCCCATGCCAAATAAATAAATAATTAAATTTGAAAAAATATGAGACTGATAAGAAGTATAAACTAAAGCTACGTTTGTTGGCATTATGCATTTTTATTTAAAAAAAATTTAAAGTAATATTTTCTGAGAAATGCTTATTTAAAAATAATACTTTTCAATTAAAATAACTTTCTCAATTTTAGCATTCATTCATTTATCTATATTTCAACATTAAACTTTTTATATCTTGCAAATAAAACGTATCACTGCTTCAAAACTAAAACGACACATCTGCAGGCATAATACGTTTGCAGATGTGTCGTTTTAGTTTTGAACCAGCGATATTAACAATAAAATAATTGCTTGTAAAAATATAAATTATTTAATTTTGTATCATCTTTCATAAAATAATTGCTAGGTAAAAAAATTTGTTTATNCAATTTGTATTCAGTGATTTATATTGTAAATATATCACATTTTTTATCTTTACATTTCGTGCTGCTTAAAGACCAAGTAAATTAGAAGTTATCCCATGCCAAATAAATAAATAATTAAATTTGAAAAAATATGAGACTGATAAGAAGTATAAACTAAAGCTACGTTTGTTGGCATTATGCATTTTTATTTAAAAAAAATTTAAAGTAATATTTTCTGAGAAATGCTTATTTAAAAATAATACTTTTCAATTAAAATAACTTTCTCAATTTTAGCATTCATTCATTTATCTATATTTCAACATTAAACTTTTTATATCTTGCAAATAAAACATATCACTGCTTCAAAACTAAAAGGACACATCTGCAGGCATAATATGTTTGCAGATGTGTCGTTTTAGTTTTGAACCAGCGATATCAACAATAAAATAATTGCTTGTAAAAATATAAATTATTTAATTTTGTATCATCTTTCATAAAATAATTGCTAGGTAAAAAAATTTTGTTATCTTAAATGTTTTAAAATGTGCTGTGAAATAAAAAAGATCTGAAGTTTAAGTATGATGCTAAAAAATATTCATGTTATTATTAAATATTCATATTATTATTAATCACATTATTAAAAAAAATTTTTTTACGGAAAGTATATTTTCTCTTTAATTTTTTACATAACAGACACTGCGCTCTTAAGAATTAAAGCAAATTCAATACTATATAAAAATTACTATTTGATAAAAAATTGTTCAGAATGTTTTGTTTAGTGACATATCCATATAACTTCAATTAATTTTTCAGTTAAGATTAATTACTTTACAATTATGTTTTTTTGAAACTAATTTTTGTTTTCATAATAAAATTAATCATATTTCAAATTATTTTAGCAGCAAAGATGTGAGGACTGCCAATATAATTGCAGATGATCCTGAAGAAACCACATGTTTAGTCATTGAAAGAGAGTAGGTTCAGTTTAATAATATTTTTTATTTTAAAAATTATGTTTCATTTTGTTTGGCTTTTGAAAATATTTAGAGAGCAATATTTTATAATGTTTTGTTTATTGTTTTTCAGTCATGATGTTTAATAGAAATTTTACTGAGCATATTTAATGCATTTATTAGGCAAGGTTTACTTGCATAAAATTAATTTTTAGCAGTCACAACTAAGGAAAAGGTACATTTTTAATTGTGATAGCTAAAAATTAATTTTATGTATATGAACTACTTAGCCTTTGAAACAGTGTTTTTTCATACTTATATACTTAACATGTTTTCAAAGCTGTTCAACTGGATACAATATGGATTTATATCTGTTAAAAAATTATGATTTAATCTTATTCTTGTATATATTTTATGTATTTAAAGCATTAAGTTCAAAATCATTTAAAGTCTGTAACAAATTAGATTTAAATATGAATTTAAAAAATAAACTCCTTTATAAGGTTAAAACACCAATTAATATTTTTTACAAAATAATTGCAAATAAAAAAAATGAAAATTGCTTATAAAGTTTTTCATTTAAACAAGTGAATGTTGCTTGTAAAATGTTCTGCATTATTTATTTATTATTGTTTTTTTAATATTAACCATTCAACTCTAAAAACAAACTGAGTTCAGAATAGAGCCTGGTTGCTTTCCAGTACATTTAACTGCTTTTCTTTAAAGAAGAAATGCTGTTATCTGAGAAATCTTTGTACTAGGTTGCTTAAATAACTTGTTAGATAAAGAGGCAAGTACTGGAAATGCATAATGTTCTATGTTTTTAATACTTTTAAAAGAAATAAATATAATGCAAAGATAGTATTTTTTTATAATATTAAAAGCCTTCCATCGATTAGTTTAGTCATACAAATGAAATCTATAATACTTTATATGCTATTATAAAGTCCTAAAATAATTTATGCTAGATGAATCTAATTAGATTAATGTTAGTTTAGATAATGGCATTTATTTATAATATTTTGTAAGTAAATTTAATCATTTTTATAACATTTTATAAACATTTCATTTTTACAAACATTTCATTTACTTTCTAATTCAGTTAAGTGATTTTCTTCAGATAAAATCTTATTATGCTGAGAAATATATGTACTAGGTTGTTTAAATAGCTTGTTTGTTAAAGAGTAAATTTCTTGAGTTAAGAAATCTGTAATATTCTACGTTTTCACTACTTTTAAATACAATATCATCATGTCATTAAAATATATTATTTTCTAATTTAGAGCTTTCCATCAATTAATTAGTCATATTGATGAAATCAAAACGAAGAGATATGATGAAGATGCTAATTCCAGGAAGAAGTAAGTAAATTTCTATGTTTCAAGTTTTTGTAAAAATTTTATTTCCTATTTTTTCATATGCATATAAAATAAACTTTTTTAAGTGTTATTTATACTGATATAGTTTAACAAGGCTAAGGAGATTGTAAATAATTGATTTTATCTAATTAAAATCTTTTCAACCAATAATAATAAGTTGTGGTTATCAAATGCTGTATGACTAGTAATAGATTTATGATTTTTTTTATTTAATTATAAACAGATTAGCTTATTCACTTATAGGCTGTTTCATTTATTCAAAATGCCACTAGATTGATTGACTTACCTTTTTTTCTTTTTTCTTAGCCACTCTCTAAACCAAGAATAATTCACCATAACATTTTCTAAGAATGAACAGATCACGTCTGATTTTAATATTAATAAAAAATTTTGTTTAGAATAACATTAATTCAACAAATTCTTCGAAAAAATTTAATCTTGTTTAAAATACAAAAAGAAATAAAATTGAATGTTGTTAAAATATTAAGTCACATTATTAGACTGACTTTTAAATTCTGGTTGATATTTAATGTTATTGGAGTTTAAATAGAACTAATATTTAAGTTTTGTTGTTAATATAACATTATTAACAACAAATAATATTAATAGAAATGTATATTAGATATATTTTGACTCAAATAAGATAAATATAGGTTTGTAAACCTATTAAAAAAGTTTAGATAGAATTTATAATATTTAGTTTGAGTTATTATTGTGTATTTATACAAAGTGTCTCATTTTACCAATTTCTTTGTCATTTGTTAGAAATTGTATTTAAAATGATTGTAAAAGAAAAAATTCAGAAATTTGTAGTATGTATTTAAATATTAATTAATCCTAAGAAATGAGCGATAATTATTTATCTTATTCTGTCTATAATTAAGTTTTTCTTAGAATATGCCAAGTTTTTGAAAATGCTTAGGCATTACTTTTATTTTTTTATGATCTTGTACTCTATTTTTGTGACCTCATCACCTGATTAAAGGTCATATGCCAATGAGAAGTACTGATAATGCAGTTTTTATATTATTCGAATTGTGTGAGTCGAATACTTCATTACAATCTGAACATATTAGTGTAAATTTTTCATTGTCCACTAATTGCAATATATTTTGTTTACAAAGCTGGCATAAGGTGAGATTTTAGGTAAGAATTACATGTATTTTTGTAAAAATATACATTATTATAAGTTTATTGCACATACATTAATTTTTTTCATTCTTGACATCAAATCATTAATAACAAAAATTCATTTTTAGAGCCAATGAAGTATTTTCTGACCTTAAATTGAGAGATTTACGATTTATAAAAACTCTTGGTGTTGGAGGATTTGGAAGAGTAGAACTTGTAAGAATTTTATTTATTTGTTTTTGACCATTACATTTTGTCTTGCTAAATATATAATGTTCTTTTCTGTATATATAAAATCATTTTATCGCTTTTTTTTAAAATATAATTTCAAATTTTCATAAGAATACTTTCGATAGATTCTCAATACATATCTTACTTCCTACATATCATTTGACTGGCATGTTTATGTACCTAACAATAATTAATGAAAGACAGAAATCTTTTAAGATTCGATTATTTTGCAGAACTTCAAAATTAAAAAGAAGCAATTTTGTTCTCATTTTTTGTGATCTTTCTAGTGCTAAATGTTTATATTTCCAAGGTAATATTTTTTTAAAAAATTATTACAAATGATAATAAATGTATAATTATTATTTATAAATAAAACTGTTGTCCTTCATTCAGACATTCCTTAATTTAAAATTGAATATTATACAATTTATTTATCATGAATTGTTTTAGTATTTCATATTTGATATATAATAAAAGTTGAAAACAATTCCTTAAATCTGTTTTCTAGAAGATATTTTTTTTCTTCAAAATAATAAAAAATTAAAAAGGATCTTTTTGTTTTACAAGTCATAACATGCTTGTAAGCCATAAGTATAGTCATTGTACAATTTTTTTTAAAATAGTGTTTATGTTATCAATATCCTTAGAATTGCCAGAAAAAGAAATTAATGAAAAATGTATATTACTCTAAATTAAATAAATCACCTTGGTATTTTACATTAGTCTTATCCATTCTTCAATTTTTACCAATAATTTGTTATCCATTTTTGAGAACAATCAGAACCAAATTTTGTATAGATTGTTAAACTTTTTCCCTAAAATAAATAATAAAAGTTGTTATAGTTTCAGAATGCAAAATCTTTTTTTTTTCGAACCCATTTTTTGAAAACTTATTTACTTGATTAAATTATGTACTGATTCAAATCAAAATGTGTTCTTTCTGTGACTTACTAATGGTTTCTAAATTCCCTTATGGTTTCTTATAAGTATTGTAATCTTTAAAAAACTAATTTTTGTAAAAAAATTTACACTGTTTTTTTTTAAAATTTGCATTGCCTCAAAATATATTTAAAAAAGTAATAAATGAGACAAGTCTTTGAGAAATGGACATTCTGGTTTTTGAGATTAATGAACAAAAAGATAAATAATAATTGCAGTTTCTGCATGAATTTAAATTTTTTAATTTATGCCCAGTCAAAAGAAAAATAAAATCCTCATTATTAGTTATTCTAAAATTTTATGTGTTTACTTTTTAAAAAAATGAAATTCTCATAATTTAAATAGATTAAGTTTTACTATGTAAATCTATGTATGTTTACATCAATGTTATGTTATATAACTATTTTTTTATTATTTTATGTTCAATTTATACAAATTCTAACAAATTGTAATTACTCAATTTTTCTCGAAAAAAAAATTAGATTTTCTTATCAAACTTTTAATTGAAATTTGCTGAGTTTTTTCCTTTAAAGTTTAATTGATAGCTAAAAGATTTCTGTTTGCAATAAACTTTTTTTTTTAAACTTTAATTTGTGTTTAGATCTTTTGCCAAACCATAGACTTGTTAAAAGATAAATATGAACTTTAATAAATGTTTTCATAATTTTAATAACGAATATGCTTTTTATTTATTTTGCAATATTTTGGTAATTACAATAATATAATTTTATTATAATGTAGTGAAAAGTTGTATTGTTCTACCAGATTTCTTGTATAATTTGTAGAATTTTTTTTAAAATTTCAACAATTAGTATTTTGGAAGGCTGAAATGTTATTTTTTCTTCTTGATATTTAATTTAAATTTTCTTCATGGCTTATAGATTTATATTACTCAACACATGATCTAATTATAAATAAAAATAAAATGGTAAAGTAATAGAATTTTTAAATGTTAAATGCAAGCTTTAGTTTTTTTATCAATATAATAAATTAATGTTTTTTTATGTTCATAAAGTAATTAACCTCATTCAAGTGTTTAAAATATTTAAACATAATTAAACATAATAAAACTTTATTTTAAAGGTTCAAATTCAAGGTGATTCCACTTGTTCCTATGCTCTTAAAGTCATGAAAAAAGCTCAAATTGTAGAAACTCATCAACAAGATCATATTTTATCTGAAAAAGTCATAATGGAAGAATCTAACTGTGATTTTATAGTCAAGTAAGTTGCTTTATAAATGTTACTTAAGAATGCAGGCCAATTCCTGTGTCACATTATATTCCTGTGTTAAAAGGCTCTATATTATATAAAAAATGTGCTATAGTTTTTTAATTAAAATTGAGAGTTGCTAGAAATTGCTTTCTATTTGTAATACACTTAATATATATAACTGAACTTAAACCTTTTTAAAAAAAAGCCTAGTTTTATCTATACCTTTACACATAATTTTTAGCAATAATTTTATTGATAGAATTTCAATGTATTTTCTGGTATTTCATATTTACCATATGAAATCTTAATTTTTTTTGAAGTTAAAAAACTTTAGGTATAAATTAAAATGCAAAGTAATTCTCTTTTATATTTCTTTTTTTAATTCTTTTTTTCTCTTTTTCCTTTAGATTATATCGCACATTCAAAGATCAAAGGTACCTTTATATGTTAATGGAAGCTTGTTTGGGTGGAGAGCTATGGACATTACTTAGAGATAGGTAAATTAACAATAGTTATTTTCTTATTTTTCTTTTGGTACTATTCCTGAAATATTTTTTTTATTTATCCTCCTCTTGTATAACATATACTATGTATTAAAATATGCTACGCGTTGTTTAATTATTGTTTTTCTTTTAATTGGCCTAAGAAATTACATTTTCTAATGAATTGCTTTATAGTTGGAAAAAAATTAGCTGTCAATAAATAACCTGTTTTGCCTTTTGTCTCAAATAAATATTTTTTTCTAACTTTTCCTGAAAAACTGTTTTAGTAGTTTTTTTGTACTATTTCAGAGGGCGATTTGATGATGCGACTACACGTTTTTATTGTGCTTGTGTGATTGAAGCCTTTGATTATCTGCACTCTAAAAATATAATTTATAGAGATCTGAAGCCTGAAAATATGTTGTTGGACTCAGATGGATATGTTAAATTGGTAAATATGACTTAAATTTAGAAAATGAAGAGATTTTATTTTATCACAAAAAATTTTGTACATTGAATTCACCTTTTATTCTATTTCTATATCATCTACTAATTCAATTCCATCTCAAAACAAAATAATTTTAGTATTTGAGAACACTAATAAAAGTTTTTTTTTTAAACTATGCATTTGGATTCTATCACATGTCTTTATTTTTAAATATATCTTTCTAAATTTTTAAATATAAAAATTATATATTCATTCACTATACTATTTACATAATTTAATACTTAATTTGTTAGATGTTCTTTTTTCATCGGTATCAATGTTATTAAAGCATTATAGAAAAAATATGAAGAAAACTATTTTAGCCTGGTAATTTGTTTTACCAACTGTTAATTTTAATTATGTGCCATTTGTTAGGAAAAATAACAACAAATTTAAAGATTAATTAATCTTAAAATGTGTTCCTAAAGTAAATAAAATTTAAAATTTGTTCTGTTATTAAATAATTAATCAAGATTAAAATTTAATCCTTGTATCAAATAATTAATCAAGATTAAAATTTAATTCTTGTGCTCAAAATTTTGCCACAGTAGNAACTGTTAATTATAATTTTAATTATGTGCCATGTGTTAGGAAAAATAACAACAAATTTAAAGATTAATTAATTTTAAAATGTGTTCCTAAAGTAAATAAAATTTAAAATTTGTTCTGTTATTAAATAATTAATCAAGATTAAAATTTAATCCTTGTATCAAATAATTAATCAAGATTAAAATTTAATTTTTGTGCTCAAAATTTTGCCACAGTAGTAATAATTTTTTGTTATTTGTATTATTAGGTAACTAGTTAATTAAATTTTACTATTAGTTTATTGGAAAATTAATAGAATTCATATTACAGAAATATATTAAAAATAACCTCTTATTTATTCCATCAAATATTTATTGCATCTATCTAATTAAAAAATTTTAATATTATTGTAAAAAATTTTAATGTTATTAAAAGTAAGCTTTTAAATACAATGTAGTAAAAATAAGGCTAACACCTGTTGTGCTTGCCTTAAATAATATAATATACTTAGTAAATTTTGTTTAAGTTTTATGAAATTCAAATTTTGTTAATTATTCCTCTTAGAAAGAGGAAATTTATAGAAACATTCATCTTCACAGGTTATTAAGGATTTGTTTCGAAAATAATTTTTTATTCTTAACGTTCTTACATTATTCAAATATTTTGGCAATTGACAGACCATCTTTACATTATTTGTGAGATGCTTTTTATACTTTAGTTTATATGAAATAATATGATTCTGCTACTTTGTTTACTAAACAGTATGAAAAAAATGAACATTGATGAAATGAAAAATGACATTAGAAATTTAAAAAGTAATGAAAAGCTACATTCACGATCATTTATTTCAGACTGACTTTGGTTTTGCCAAAAAACTGCCCAATGGTCGTAAGACTTACACCTTTTGTGGCACTCCAGAATATGTTGCACCAGAAGTGATAATGAATAAGGGTCATGATACATCTTGTGATTTCTGGTCTCTTGGTGTTCTCATGTATGAGTTGCTAACTGGAGCGTAAGAATCCTTTTTAATTTTGTTAGAAGTTAATATATGACGATTGCAACATTTTGTAAAATGTATTTAATAACTTGATTGAATACATATATATAGATATATCTAGCAAGATAAAAATAGAATCTTAAATCTTTTATGTGTAGTGTGAAAAGTTGTCAAGAATCATTTTTATGAAGTTTGTTCTGATCTAACTCTGATGTCAGTTGACAATGGTTGTGAAAATTAAAACAATATCAGAAATCGCAGAGTTTGGGTTTTGACTTCTGGTATCCTTTAAATGTTACCATTTTTGCAACAATATGTGTACAAAATTTTAATTAAGTTAATATCTTCTACCACCTCAACACAAATGTTAGATTTTAATTATTATATTTGGAGTGCACTAAAGGAGTGTAAGAATAATATATTATTTTAAAATATGTGTTTTATATCCAAAAATTTCTACTATTGAGATGGTAAAAGATATTAACTTAGAATTCTAAAATTTTCACGAATATTGTTGCTAAAATATGGTAACTTTTAACTGCTACCGCAAGCCGATTAACAAATTTGTGATTTTTTAATATTTCAATCTTTTTTAGTCTAGTTTTTATAACTATTGGTCCCTTGAATGGGGCTGGGTAATTAGATTAAACATGCTTTTTCAGGATGGAATTAGGTAACTTTTCTGCTTAAGATTTTTCTATATTAAAATATTTAAGAAATTTAGACTTTTTTGGCTCACCCTAATAAAACCCAAATTTATTTTATTTGTAAATTTAATCTTTTGATTTATCTTTCTCATCACTTATGTCTTTGGAAAGAGCAAAACTTAATTGTTACATAATCTCTATCTAAATTTGAACTGTTTTTTTTCCTTCCTAAAAATGGTTGTCTATTAAGGCTAAGCACCCTAAACGTATGCTACAAACACATCAATTCCAATATGAGTTTCTCAATTTGTGCACTCCCTTTGTTAGACATTTGCGTCACAGATAAACCAAAAACTTTTCAGTCAGTCAAAACATAATTCAACACTAATAATTTCTATACACCTTTAATAATTCTGACTGGACAAAAAAATAGTCACCCCTAAGAGAATCATGAAAAGCATAATTTTTCATAATTTACGTTTGGAACTTTTTATGGATACAACCTATTTATGGATACAACCTATTCTGACATGAACCAGCATATTTATTTTAACATTTTGGATTATCTGGTTATTACTTTTAGTCAATGCCTTATGAGTATGCTGTCGATACCCATATTTATCGAGATGTCTGCTACAAGGCTCATCAGGCTGGAAAAATATGCGACTGAATTTAAAAAAATTCTCATACCCTCTTACACCTAGCTGCAAAACTACCCGATTTGAATGCCCATAGAAAATGTTTGAGACATGTTAGAAAATTTGGTAAAATCAGTATCTCCATAATTTGACAGATTTGTGTTAGCCAAATTCTCACTGAGAAGCTAAAGCTAGATGAGGTATACCTGCAAAGCCTTGTAGCTATTTAATCAAATTCATGTGGTTATAAAGTCTAGAGGCAGAGTTACATGATATTAAATTATGCCTTTCCTGAATTCTTTAGGAGTGACTTATTTGTCTGGTAAGTGAGTATATTTTTTAATCTTACTCATATGCTTTATTAAAATTATTATTTTTTATTTCAGTCCTCCTTTCTCTGGAAATGATCCTATTAACACATATTCCATTATAATGAAGGGCATTGAGCATGTCAAGTTTCCCATATCTATATCGAAGAACGCTAGTACTTTAATAAAAAGGCTATGCAAGTAAGTAAAGTTATAAATTCAAAATTAATAATTGTTTGAAGAAACTCTCTCTCTTTCTGATAATTTCTTTGTACTTTATTTTACTAAGCATCATAAATATCTCAAGAGCATGATATATTTTAGTTAAAGTTTTGTATATTATATTATTAGAATTTTGTCAAACAGAAATTTCTGTCTTATTAGTTACTATCTAAGAAAAAAAAACATTTGATATAAGTAAATCTTACTTTATCATAACAATTATGATAGATTTAAAAATATTTTTCTTTAGAGTAAAAATTTATTATTTTTTTTTGCAATTGTGGGAAAGCTTAAATCTGATTTATAATTATTTGAATTATCACGAAGTCACTTAAATTTGCTATGGTTTGTTATAATTTTGAAACCATTTCAATATTTAGTTTTGTTCAATCGTTTATCTAAATTTATTCTATAGATTATGTCAAATATGAATTTGTTTAATGTTCTAAAATTTATTCAAAAAATAATTTGTAGAATATGTGTTTAATGTCTTTTATGCCAGTTTCTTCTGTAAAAATTTTTTTTTAAGAAAAGACATTCGTTTAGTAAATAGAAATAAAATTACCTTATAACTGTTGATAAATAATAGTTGTAATTTTAATTCTAGGGAAAATGTGAATGAAAGAATTGGTTACCAAAAAGGTGGTATTAAAGAACTCAGAAAACATCCGTAAGTATTTATTTTGTTAAAATTTCATTTTTGTGACTTGACATTAGTCCTTTTCACACCTAAGTTTAGATTCTAAAAAGCACAATGGATTTCCTGAATTCTGTTTTTGATAAAGTAACTAACTTATCAATACTGCTTTTCTGTAAAACTATCATTTTTTAGAAATCGTGATTTGATTAATAATTGTAAATGGTAGTTTTTTCTTTCTTTTTTAGCACATTTTTCATTTTTATTTTCTTATGCACAAATTAAATGAAATGGTAATTAGAAAGGAAAGTAGAAGAAAAGTCGTATTAAGATATTTTTTTTATCTTGTTTTTGATCCAAGCAAATGTGTTTTGTGAATTTAGGTGTGGAAAGGTTAATAAGCTATTTTTTATTTTTATTAAGCTTAAACATTTGAAGGAAAACTGTAAAAAGTTATCATTTGTTTTTTAATGAAAGTATTAAAAGTCAACATGACGTCTTTGCGAAAATTTTATTTGTAGACAGTTTATATAAAATTATTATAAATGTGTATTCATTGACTTGTTAAAATAGGGTAAGACTATGTTCATGACCTAAATACATCCCGGAAAAAATTGTGCCATTTATCGATAATTTTAATTCATCACAGGAAAATTTGTACAATTAATTAAAACTTATTTTGAGAGCCATGTAACAGATACTAATGTAAATGGATCAACACAGATCCTTTTGCTTGTTATTGATTTGATTTACAGTTTACTAAACTTTAAGTACATTAACTTTTTTTAAGAGCAACTTAATCCTGAAACAATATGTGCAGTGAACAAAAAAATAAATGAACCACCCTGAAAAACTTTTAATCTTAGTTATGGTAACCTGTAAATCTGGTTTGATTTACAGGTTTGTTTAAACAAACCGGATAATATATTTGAAATATATAAAGCTTTAAGACTGCTTTGTGAAAAGTACATTTAATTCCTTTTTAATTTGTAAATATCTGATAGTTTCATTGGGGATAAATAAATCTATCTAGTCTGCTAGGCAATTTTTTTTAACCATGATGTTAAACTCAGAGTGTCTTAAGTGAAATGTGAGAAGATGTTTGGGATGCAAGGCATAAATACATTCCATCTATATATTCATTATTTAACAGTAGAAGAACTGCATTCGCTTATTCTGAACCACTGTTGTTTTTGAACTGAATGTAATATTATGTGTTTCTTATCTTGAGTATGGCATAGTTGGTTCATGTGGTATTTGTACCTGTGGCAGAAAAGAATACAGCCATCACCATATTTATTCACAAGCCTGTCAACAACTACACGTTTTGCAAAATATTTTATAGAGTGTCAGGCAATTAGTGTCACCACAAGAGAACTGGAACAAAGTGGCATTTCATAAGAACTTTTGAATCATTCACATGTAGTTGTGTGGAAACTGACTTTAAATGAAATTTACAAAACAAAGAATAATGCGTTATAACATAACTACCACTAGAAGAAGTTTTTCCAAAAAGCCTAAATATTTTGCAGCTATATTATCAGGGTATACATTTATAGATTTTCATTAAAAAAACCTGACATTATTTTTTCAGTGGTAGTTATGTTTTAATGCATTATTCTTTGTTTTGTAATTTTCATTTAAAGTTATTTTCTACACCACTACATATGAATGATTCAAAAATTCTTATGAAATGCCACTTGGTTCAAGTTTTCATGTGGTGTGGTTGGCACCAAATTACCAAAGATTCTGCAAGTCTACATTTTTAATTGTCTACCACTCTAAAAATCGTAGCAGTTCGTAGCATTGTGAATAATGAGGTGGTTACTGTTCAATACCATATGAACCAACTGTACCAAACTCAGGATTAGAACCACATATTACATTCTGAAGTTTAAAAATTAACAGTGGTTCAGAATATCCAATTATAGTTACAACTTCAGCTGTTAAAATCAATGTATTAGTGAAATGTATTTATGTCCTGCATCCCAAATGTCTGCTTTTGTTTCTCTAACGACACAATGAGTACAGCATCACAATAAGAAATTTGCATGGCACAATAGATAAATTAATTTATTAATAATGAAACTACCAGATAATAACTATCAGGCGATTAATAATGAGACTATTCAAATTAAAAAGTTAATAGCCATAAAACTTACTTTCCACAGGTCAATTTTAAAGCTTTGAACTAAAAAAGAATTTATCCAAAGATACTCTAGTAACCTGAAAATCGAAATACATTTACAGGTGACTAAATATTAATCATTACTAAGATCAATAGTTATTCAGGGTCACAACCATGACACTGCCGAGTGACTCTTCTTTATTTCTCCCTTTTCATTTTTGCATTAAAATTAGTTTGCAAAATTTATTTTTAACCTAATTATTGTTACCTTGAGAAGGTTTCATTTGATTCAAGCTCTGAATAGTTTAAGCTTTAATTTAAGTACTCAATTTTAATTTACAGGTGGTTTGAAGGTTTCAACTGGGATGGATTAGTCAATCGAAATTTAGTTGCACCTATTTTGCCAAGAGTAAGTTGCAAGATTCTTGAATTCATAAATTTGAAATATACCATAATGTTTGATATTTCTTATTACTACATATGAGTTATTTTTTATGTTATATTAATGTTTAAATATACAATTAACTATTATATTTGTATTTGTAGTTTTCTTTATATAACTTTACTACAGGTTAAATATAATTAATCCGATTTTTAATATGACGTTTTGAAAGTTTAATTAAAATTTAACCAATTAATTTAGCATTGTTTTAATTAAATTATATGTAATTCATGTGATCAATTGTAAGTAATTATTTTTTTTTAGTTTTAATTTAATTTTTAAGTATCTCATTTATTTTATACAGTATAATGTTTATTATTTCTCTGATTAATTATTACTGCTATTTATTTAAACAATTTTATTTATTTTAAACGGTGAATATTATTTAATTAATACTTTGTTAATTAAATTAGTTTTCAACTATTTTTTAATTTTCGCTTTTTTTATCTGCAAATTTTATTTTCTCCATTACATTTTCCCCAGTCTTTGGAATTCTTTCTACCCTGGGAACTTACCATGCACCAATAATTTAAACAGCCAATATTGATTTATGAAGAAAGGAAACCAATCAAGCTAGGGGACTAGGGCTTATGTGGTGTTAGGTAAAAAAATGGAATCTTCTATAATATTCGAATGATATCCACCCAACTGTGGTTACAGAATGTCATTGCCAACAGGTGTTAGTCCAAGGTGTCACAAAGCAAGTAGCAAAGTTAATAAGCATAATTTTTTGGCTGCAGTGTAACCAAAGAAAGCATAGAAGAACCATGGGTTGAAAGAATTCTCGGAACTGGGGGAAACAAAAAAGCAGAAATAATGAAGTTGTTATAATTAAAAAAAAAGTTGAAATTTAAACAATTAAAATTAGAGTAATAATAAATCCAAGTGAATATCAGTAGTTTAAAATAAATGCACTTAAATAAATAATAGAAATAAGTATTCAAGGAAATTAATGGGCATTGTACAGTATAAATAAATAAGACACTTGAGAATAATTGAGTTAAAACTCAAAAAATAATTATAATTGCTAACATGTATTACATATAAAGTAGTAACTAAATTAAAACAATGCTAATCAATTAATTTGTAGATAAACTTGCAATAATGTTATATTAAAAGTAGTTTAATTAAATCAATGCAATTTGTCCCCAATTAATTTAAACCTGAACTCAAGTTATATGCAAAAATGGCTAATNTGTTACGGTGAAACACCCTTGGTCCCAGTTGGGCTAAAAATGGACTCGATATGGGTCCTATAATGAAGTTGTTATAATTAAAAAAAAAGTTGAAATTTAAACAATTAAAATTAGAGTAATAATAAATCCAAGTGAATATCAGTAGTTTAAAATAAATGCACTTAAATAATAGAAATAAGTATTCAAGGAAATTAATGGACATTGTACAGTATAAATAAATAAGACACTTGAGAATAATTATAATTGCTAACATGTATTACATATAAAGTAGTAATTAAATTAAAACAATGCTAATCAATTAATTTGTAGATAAACTTGCAATAATGTTATATTAAAAGTAGTTTAATTAAATCAATGCAATTTGTCCCCAATTAATTTAAACCTGAACTCAAGTTATATGCAAAAATGGCTAATGCAATGTCACAGCATCGTACTTAGTACATTTAAATATTAATAGACAAAATATTACATTATCTGGTAAATAGTACTATACTACCACTAAAGAACACAGGGAAAGAAATTATAAGATTTATAAACCATATGAAACATATTGTATTTTGGAATTCGAATTCAACTTAATTAAACTACTTACAAGTTTTAATGAAGGAGAAATAAGTTAGTTGTACTTATAGAATTTTGTTTTCTGAGAGTGAGAACTATCATTACTAATAATTATGCTTAGTTTGAATTTTTTTTTAAAAATAGAATTGAATTTTAATTGTTTAACCAATATAGATTTACAAAATTTTTTTAAACTTTATATCATTTTGTAAGAAATAAAGTGGACTAAAAAATTTTTTTCCGTACGATATATACTATCATTGCAGTAGGTTTATAATTTATTCTCTGTTTGTTCAAACATTAGTCCATATCTCAAGAACATGTATATTAAGTTTACTTATTTATAGTTTAGAAATAAAATCATGCGACAACGGTATGAATTAAAAAAAAGTTACTTTATAGTTTAAAATTTCACATACATGTTTATTTTTTATAGGTGCGAAATTGCATAGATACCAGTAATTTTGACACTTTTCCTCCAGATATGAGCGGTCTGCCTGCTGATGATATTTCTGGATGGGACAAGGATTTCTAAACAAGACTTTGTTTCTGCATTTTGATTAAATTAATTTTTTTATTTGTTTAACTAGCACTGAAATTTGTGTCAGTGTGATACACTCAACATTGACAATCATATGCGTAATTGTCAAGATGACAATCACATACTAAGTGTAGAAATTTAAATACTTATTTTTTGAAATATAAAATAATCATAATATATTTTACAGAGTGACTTAAAAAAATATTTAATTTATTTTAAGATTGGTCACATATTTTTTTACCTACTATGAAATTGACACTCTCTTGAAATCATTAATGACCAACACAATTTTTAAAATATATAATTATCCATATTATTATTGTATAATCTATCTCTCTATTAGGTTTTACACTTTAAAAAAATAGATTTCTCGAAGACTGTGATAATCTAAAAATGTTTTTGTAAATTTTGAATTAAAGTAATGCTTTTACATTTTTATTAAATCCAGAGACTTTTGAATTCACAACCTAAAGTACACCAATGAGCTTATGGGAGATAATGATGTACTATGTTGATGATTCAAATATTTATGATGTATTATTCTTGTATGAATGAGAATATGAACTTTTTTGTTGTGTATAGGACCTTATGTCATGTTAATTGTATAAATGTACATATTTGTATGTATTATGAGCTCAATCTGATCAATAAAGATTATTAAGTTATAAATTCTATTTATTGCATACAATTTTAAAAGAGTAAATTTTAGTTTAGAAGTGTTAATGCGTTTAACATTAAAACTCTATCATCTGGTTTGAGTTCAAAATTACTGAGAAATTAATATCTTACATTCCCTACACAATTACATGTCAATAAAATATATTAGGGGGACCGGAATGTAATGTCGTTTCGGAGCATTAAACATTCGTTAGTCTTAAAAACCAATTTTTTTTTCTCCGATCCGGTATTAAAAGGTTGTTGCTAACGAGGGTGGAATACATTATTGATTAATAATTAAAACTATGATCTTTAAAATTACTCATTATATTTAAGTAATATATTTAATAAATCATTAAAGAATTATTATTTACTTAATATCTAGTCTAATCTATCTTGCTGTTATTATTTTCTTAATATCTAAATTATTTGATTTAGTTCCTTAAAATATTTTTGAATTTGACTTCAAAACAAAAATTTTCCCTGTTTGTTTTTCATATGCTATATTTTAAGTAAAATAGATATTTAGAGTATAATTTTTCTAAGCTAAAAATGCATTTCATAACATTGTCCTTAAAAATGTGCGCTAAGTCAATGAATTACTGAATATTAGGCTAATGAATATGATTAATGAATGGATATATGATTAATTAATGTATATTAGACTAATTAATGAAAATTCTGCATTAATTAATTGAACTTATTAGTCATCAGGATTTGCTAATCTTTTAACAATACAAACTTATCAGATTTTTACTCTTACAGTACAAAATTTCATGTTAAGTATATGTGGGTCAGTTTCTAAATCATAGTACTAAGTCGTCAATACGGAAATAATGAGGGGAAAACTGGAAATTGTTTTACACACTGTGGTTAAGCCCTAATATGAATATAGCCCCCCTTTTCATTATGTGAGCTTAACCTCCCATCTTGAATTTACTGAGGGGGGAGGGTTAACTTTACTATCATGATAAGTGAGGTCTTGTTCCTGACGATTTTCTTTATGCTGAGTGGAATGATACTGAAATCAAGTCGATAGGATTAATAGTTCAGATGAGATAATGGATTTAATCAGTATGAGGTAAGTAAAATATTTGAGTATAGAGTGCAACCTGTCAAGTTAACCTCTATTATCACGGACCAATTTATCTTATGCTATAAAAGATGGCAAAACCTTTGTAATCTGGCCACCTGTCTATTTGTATGTTGACCAATGTAATAAATCTTAATTATTTCAGAATTGTTATGAAACATATTATCAAAAGTTGACCAGAAAAAAAAATTAGGAAATTTTCCATGATATGCCTTGTTTTAGAATTTCAATGAATACGTTAAATAGCATTACAATTTGGCCTGAACCCTTTTGTGAATGGACTACACTAAACTATTAAGCAAAGAAAACTATGAAAGGGAAATATTAAGTTTTTTTTATTGCATATGAGGCTCTTGTGAACAGATATTTAAAGAAATTATTTACAATGAATACCCTAGATACATCATTATCAAAATATTCATTTTTTTTTAAACTTACCAGTTTATTAAATTTATGTAACGAATTATAATTAATCCTGCTAACTTAATCTCATAATCTAACTTAATACATAAAGTATTTTATAAAATTCAATTTTAAAGCCAGGTTAAAAAAAATTAATTACATTTATCTTCATTATGATTGGTAACGAAATATATGAACGACGTGAAAAACACGATTGCATAAGAAAAAATAGGGATTAAAAAGGAATGACTCATCCAATTAAGTAAATTGGCAATTGATCTTAAGTGGACAACTAAAGCGATGCGCCACAGGTGGTCAACTTACGCAGGTTTAAATGTAGGTACTGATTTTCAGATTATATTTATCTACACAAATGGAGCCGCCGTGGTTCAAGGAATATAGCTTTCGCCTCACAATAAGGTTCCCCAGGTTCAAATCCCAGTGGTGGCTGGTTGATATGAATTCTGCCTCCCCGACCACAAGACTGACATAAAACTCAGTGTTCGATGGATCATGGGTTAGAATCTCGTTGCTCTCGGGCTAACAGTGTGAGGTTTTTGTGGTTTTCCTCTCCATATAGCGCAAACGCGGGTTAATTCCAGCAAAAATTCTTCCACGAAGGCTAGTTTGGCACAATGCTTAATTCAGGAGTTCTCTTGTCTTCTGGCCTGGGCTCAAAATTACAAGGCTACAGAATTGAGCATTGGTAGTCGCCAACTCAGAATTGGGTCGGCTGTTCAACGTCCTACCTACACAAATGAGGTATTTTCTAAGCCTCTTCCCAAGCAACAATTTTACCTTGGTCCCAGTTGGGCTAAAAATGGACTCGATATGGGTCCTATCAGAACATGCACCGAGGAACCAATATTGGGATATCTAGAATTTTTAATATTGGTCTTAGAATTGCTGAATTGGGTGAACAGGACAATTCTATATATGACTAATTTCTGAAAAATAACAGTTCTTTGAACCCATATTTAGCCAAGATTCGCGAATATTAGTCCAATAACGGTTCAAGTTGTTTTGCTGCTAGGATTTTTACGCTCAATCGAACACGATTTGAAACAAAATCGATGGAACTAAAAGTTCAAAAATAAATGTATTTTTTATGTATAAAAAGTACAGTTTTGTACTTATATCTATCTACACCTCTGACATAGCTATAAAGACAAGTGAAGTATTGGATCGAAGGAATTTTTATGCTAAATCGAATGTGATCAAAATTAAGTTGATAGGACTAACAGTTAAGAAGTTTCAAATGTTTAAAGTAATGACAATTTTATTTTCTCACGTTTTTACGCATAAAACAGTAACTTCAGAATTATAGCTCTAGCGACTTATTTTGAATTTATTGTAATTGACTTAAAAAAACATGTATATGAAACAATGTTTCACCCGACTATATAACACATAATTAATTGTAATTTTTAGACATGAAATTTTTATAATTCCAAACCGTACGTAGTATCGACTCGGTTTTAGTTTCAATTAATTTAGCCCAGGATCTAATATTTTAATTGTTTATATAGCAATGTCAAAGGTGTAGATAGGTATAAATACAAAACCGTACTTTCTTATACACAAAAAATTTAATAACTTCTTAATTAATAATATTATCGACATTGTTTTAAGTCCATTTGATTCTGCGTATAGAGGGAATAATATTTTATTTGTCTAGATAAGCGTAAGACTTCATAGGCGTAAATAGGTATAATAAAAAATAGTATCTTTTTAATGCTTCATAATTATCGAACTTTTTTTTCTGAAACCATCTTGATCTAGGTGTGATTCGATTCAGATCAAAAGAAAACATAGGGGGCACTATAGTTTGCCTAAAGTAAGAACTCCCCTAGCCATTCCTCTGGACCCGTAGCGGTGACTATGGTAACGAGGTATAATTATTTCAAGCGAGTTTTTGGCTCGGTCTTGTTGGCGATGGAAAGGGAATTTTTTTCTTCGATCTATAGTGTTAGACCTAGAGTGAAGAGAGGCTACCCTCCCCGAAATCCGCTATTCTTGTTTCCATAGCAGTAGTCGGCCTCAGACTTTATGGCAGGGGGAGTTCTCACTGTAGACAAACTATACCTCATTTAGATAGTAATGTTTAAGTTTCCTCGGTTTTGATTTCCTTTCCTCGCAAGTAAATTCAAGGTGGTGGTTTCAGCTCATTGCAGGGTTCGGAACCAAACTACAGATTTTAAAACTATTTCCAGCTTTCCCCTAATTATTTTCGTATCGAGCCTTTTTGTGTCTCGGGAATGACTAATAAAAAAAAATCACCTGGAAAAATGTAGGTTTTATAGTTATTGAACATTTTTAAAAGATTCAAGCAGTCAGGTAATGTAAAAAATAAAAATGAATAACTAGAAGCATTTAATTCTAAATATTAAATAAGTTTAAGATAATAGTTAGTGTAGTTTTCGAATTATTTGATTTTGCATTACCGAGTTATCTTTATTAGGATTTTTCCTTGATAATACGATGTTTAACCCATTAACGTAGACTTTTTATTAAACGTATTTTTCATTCTATTTTCATTATTTTGTATCAATTTAGATAAAAAAAAGTGATAAACACATTTAGCATTTTAATAATATATAGTTATGATATAGAGCATGAAACACCGGCGTCTTTTTCTGCGTTAAAGGTAAAATCTTCCAAACAATAATTTTTCAAATTTTCATTTATTAGCTGTTATTTAGATCTAACAGAAACATTTTATTCCTCATTGAAATTTCTTTAATTTATAAAATCAATAAATCATAAATTTTTGAATATGAATTTAAAAAAAAAATCAAACTACTTTTTTTTAATTTTATATTTTAGTAATTTTATATTTTAGTTCTGATAAACTAATAGATTTTTTCGTAACTATTAGATTGTTTTTATCATTAAAAAAATACCAAAATATAGTTCAATTAGAGCGTCAGAAATATATATATATAAATGAAAGAGACACCGGTGTTCCATCTGCGTCAGTGGGTTAAGGTACAGAGTCATAAGCTGTTAAAGGTCGAGTAATAAAATGCTTAAGGTACATATCAAGTAATCTTAAACGATATTTTGATTATATTATTTTTTAAATTTTTATTTTTTTGTCCTCGTGTGTTACTATTAAAAGTCCATATTGTGGATAGTCTGTCGCGGGTTGTCCATTCATGTTCGAAGAGATTTACAAGCTATGAAGATTGCAACTTAGCATGTGAAAATTCAACGAATCGACCAGATATTAGAAGTTTTGTTCACTTATTTATATACTATTTAAAATTTACTTCATATGCTTATTTATAGACATTTATATGCATGCTTCAGTAAAAACATGAAAAACCATTTACTTTTGATAAGTTCCATGAATTAAATAAAAAGCTATAACTTAACGTTATTAATTACCGAGATAAAAATATTTCCATTACATTATTTAGTCTTTGCTTAGATTGTTCCGACATGTTTGGGTTGATGCATTTTTGGAACTAATTTTTGAGGTTTTTAATTATTCATTCCCTTATTTAATTAAAACACTCAAAATAGTTAACTTATGTGTTGACAAGTTTGACGTTTAAGAGGCCAACAGTTTTGAAATAGTTTCGTTAATTATTGTTAGTTTCCTGAGAGTTAACAACTTTAGCCACATCTAACACTTTTCTAATATTTTTTTTCCTCCCTTTTGTTTGATATTCGAACTTTATTACAAAAAAAAAATCAATTTGTAGAAAGTATTTCTCTTTTGCAAAATGAGTTAGAATGAGATTATTTTTGTATTTTAATTGAGTTGTAATGGAAGAAGTATTTTCATTCTTAATTAAATTATATCGCTAACCCAAATAGTTTAAATTAATATTCTGTAAATGTTAGATATTTAAATGAATATTCTGTTTTAGATTAAGTTTTTAAAGGTTTTTTATTCATATTTTTTTCATGATGAAAGCAAAACACAACTATAATTGATTTTAAAAAGGTTATAATAAAGATTTTAACTAATAATTGCCGCTTTCTATGTGGCATCTACAATAAGATTACTTCAACCCATTAACACTTCGAAAGTATTTCAAGTTTACTTCTAACCAAGTTATTAACGGTATTTTTATATTAAGTACAGAAAAGAAAATATTTATATTTCAATTAAAATTTCTTAATATATTATTAATATATGTAATTATAATTAGTTATATTTATAACTGGTTATATTGAATCTAATTAATTACTTATAATCATTATAAATTTCATATTAAGTATAGATAAGAAAATATTCATATTTTAGTGAAAATCTATTAATATACAGGGTTATTCATAATTCTCTCCGGGGTTTCGAAGCGTTATAGTAAAAAAACGAAAACGAATATGGCAAAAAAGAACATATGAAATTATTCCGAATGTATTCAAATTTTAATTTAAGCAGTTTCCGGTAGATGGCAGTAACATGCACCACTGAAGCCAGTTGTAGTAAACATAAGGTTGTAGTAAACAGAGGGAATTATGAATAACCCTGTACTATTAACTAATTATTAATATAATTATCAATTATAATTTGAATTAAGTGATTATTTATAATTAAATAAATTTTATGTAAAAAAATAATAAGAGGGAGAAAAATACCTCTTATATGCTGACATTGATTCTTTATGGGGTAAATACTGGATTTTGCATCTACTCTATAGTATTAAGTCTTCTGGACTTCAAATCAAGTCAAACTTTGACTTTCAACGAAAGGTTAACCACGGTTTATTCTGAAATTAAAATTTTTTTTATACAATGGTGAGTAACTAAGATTGGCAAGATCAGTTGTAAAAAAATGCTATACATTAATTTGCTTCCAGAGGTTCGTGATTTAATCCGGAAATATTTAAATCAAAAAATTATGTATAGCTGTTGCGGTGAAACACCGAAATCTGGAGAATGTCGACATTCACCGGTGAATGTCAACATTCACGTAGTCGCTTGGTGTATGTCCGAAATATTTGCTGAATACCCTTATTTCTGACTCTCACCGGTGAATGTCAACAATNGTGCAGGTCGCCCATAAGGGTTAAAATATCGAATAAATGTAATTATATCCACGAATAAATTCATATCAAATCGAATGTAATAAATATTTCGGACATTCACCAAAGCATATCTGTGACTGTCGACATACACCGGGGTCCGAATGTACAAGAATGTAATGAAATATTAGATCTTTCACCGACGTATTTGGTGTTTGTCGACATTCACCGGTGAAAGTCAACAACCACCGATTTCGGTCTTTCGCCGTGACATAGCTATTGCAATGTACATTTTATTTATAACGTTATACATTGTTTTTTTAAAGGACGTTTAAGAGCTATTAAATAATACCGCTATTAAAAATTCATAAGACATTTCACTTGTGGTTTTAGAACTTTGTTACATTAATTCGTCAAATGATTAAGGATTTAAGTCCTCTAGGACCATGATGGCGTGATTCTCTATTCATGTATGAAACAAGTATGATACGGTGTCAAGTATGAAACAAGCCTTTCTGGCGCTAGCTGCCTGAAATCTCACGCGCGTGATCTCAGATCCGTAGTCTCGTATTTCACTTCGTATTATTACGTATGCGTACTCTTTAGTATGTATACTCTTAAAGTATGAGAACCTCAGGCAGCTTTACTATCCCATTCTGCGGTTCTGTAGGGATTAACTCTGGCTTAATAACTTAAATACAATTTCTTTAGGTAGATAAGTATTTCTTTGAATAATTATTTTGGCCAAATGCAGTTACATCTACAATTACCAAAGCTGGTTCTAAATAATTGTGCACTATCTATGTCAAATAAAACTAGTAAATAACAGTTCATTTCTACGCTCCATCAAAGTAAAATATTTATAATTGATTATTTAGATTCTTTTGAAAGTAATAAATTGTTATTACCCAAATACACCGACATCTCCAACTTTAATATTTTTGGTGAAAATTATCGGACCGTTTGAAAAAAAGAGAAAGAAAACATTATCTTTTACGAGATTTATAATTATGGTATACACTTTTTTTTTTAATTCGATGAGTTGTAGTTCATTTACGTCGCACTAGAGCTGCACAATAGGCTATTGTCGACGGTCAGGGAAACATCCCTGAGGAGGATCCGAAGACATGCCATCACAATTTTGATCCTTTGCAGAGGGGAGGGAAACCCGCTTCGGTAGCCCAACGACCTGCACGCGAAATCTAGCACTTTACAGTAGAACAGTTTAACGAGGACCAATACCGCACACCCTCGGTCTCTACGCAGAATGATCCAAGTGGTCACCCATCCGCACACCGCAGCCAGTGATGCTTGACTTCGGTGATCTGCTGGGAGCCGTGTCTTAACGATCAGTCCACTGCGGGACTTTTAATTCGAAAAAATTATTCAGTTAAGTATTAGATTGCTGATTGCAAGTATGAAGGGTAAACATTGAAGGAAGACATTATATCTGTGAATTGAATATAAGTACAGAAACAGCTAGTAATCTGAGCTATATAATTTTTAATGCTCATCTTCATAAAAACATGCATATTTCACTATGCCTGTTTTTACACGTCTTTTAATTATTTATTTCAAAACTATTTCTTTAACGGAAAAATAAATCAAATAGCCATCATTTACTTAGAAATAAATCCGAATACAATTGTTATTTTTATTGTTAATATGTAAGGTGTCTGACAATTGCAATTATTACCCTACAAGTAATTACAGAGGTGACTATAAACTTGAGAAAATTGCATTGATACCATTTTTGTTGATTTTTATGTAAATAAATAACCATCTAAACTTCAATATTACACCCTTTCCCTTCATAATCCATCATTTTCTATTAACTCCCCCTATATTTAGCACTTTTCGATAATTTTATTATGGCCACGAAAGTTATTTCCATGGAAGGAAAAGGATTATTTCAACTGTTAAGTTTCTTCTGAAGACCAAATACACTAAAATATGAATATTTGTAACAAGAAACTATATTTGTGGAATTTTGATTCCTTAAATTATTCTTTACTTTTTTTCGACATGTTCCAATCGTCTGCCTTTTCTTTCCGAAGCTTTAGCAAGAAAATTCGGAGGATTCCATGAACAACGGTGGTAACTAGCTATTTGTTATACATTCCATTTTTTAATAACATACTACAATAACTTATTATATTTATACGTTAAAATAATTCTTTAAACTGCCCCCCCCCCCTATCCGGAAAATCTAATTCCTGGTCATAAAAATACCAAAAATTATAAATATAGTGTGGGAAGTATCCACGGAAAATGGTGGCTAACAGGGGCAAATTCGGATTCAAGAGATAATTTTAAGCAAGAATCAGTGGGAATGGTATCAGCGATTAGATTATTATTTTAATCAGTTAAAGATAGCCAAGTGGGGATCCATTTGTATAATAAAGCAATAGAGAGTAAATAGGTCACCATTGCGCAATTTCAAACTGATTAAAATAATACTCTGATTGCTCACTATTCCGGTTGACGTATTAATTATAGAGAATAAAAAAGAAAAAAATACGGCGTAAATAAACAAAGGAAAGAAATAATGTTGCTAAAAGTCCTAATAAACTTTAACTTTAAAATTTGATTAAAAAATATATATTACTTATGAATAATTCTGCATAATTATTACTTTATGATTAAGTTGTGTTCTTATTCGTTACATGTAAGATAGATTTAAAAGTATAAATTTGGATTTTAGAGTGAATGAAATGGAATAATTAGGATTCATACGGTGTTTTAAGGAAAAGGATAGCATGCTAAATGCTCATTTATGTTATAAATAAAACAATTGTAATCCCAAAAAGTGCTAACTTACATAGGAAATGTATAAGATCCTTCTTTAATAATTTCTTCGTGCAACCTAATTCAGCACAGTAAACTATTATATTTTAGGATTCTTAACTTTAAAATTCCTGCATCAATGTTTTCCCAATGAAATAACGAGGAGAAACGGAGGGTAGAAAATTTTCCTCTCGATTTGCTCTGCAGTCACGTAATTCCATTATGAGGGCAAAAATTATCAAGTTTTTTATGCTTAACTTTTTCTTGCTGCATTTCAATAAAAATAATGTAAGAAATATAGGATTTCGTAAATTTATTCTAGTGTTTAAATTTTTTTTACATATTTTGAATTTTTATGGAAAAATAAAATTTTTATAATCAGTTATGAATCTTTTATTTCACATTTTAGTACGATGATACGTAAAATGTATTTCTGAAATATTTTTATTTACTGTTGCTTATTTCAATCTCTCTAATAATAAATTCTACTATAAACAGATAAAATAAAATAAGAAAAATCTACAATAATTACGCTTTTCGCAATTTATTCTTTAATTCAAAAGGAGTAATATGGTATATTTCATTCATATAAATATTTACTTTATTCAACATTGGAATAAATTTAAGAAAACGTTGAGAAATTAAAATTTTAAAGATAAATCATAATTTACTTTGCAAAATGTATTTTTGACTTCATTAATAAACTGCATGTTTAGCAAATTAGCATCTAAGCATTTTATAGAACTAAAATAAAACAAATGATCAAATTTTAATAAAGAACCAAAGAGGATAAAGAACTTAATAAATTCAGTTAAAAAATGAAAGGATAAACTCATCAATCTAACTGGTAGTTAAGCTTTTTACCAAAGAGTGGTGCTAAAAATGTCATGACCAGAGTGCTGACATTTTGGCACGCACTGAGAAAAAAAAAGCGTCGTTTTTTTTATGTGTTCTAGCATTCGAGTGGAAATTCTTAATTTATTTCTCTGTGGTTAAAAGTAATAAAAGAAAACGATTTATACATCAATTTAACACGTAGTTCAGCTTTTCACCGTAGCGAGGTGCTGAAACCATTTCGGTGAGAGCGTCACTATTAGGTTTTAGCCCTAGAGTAAAATGCATTTTTCTTGGTATATAATTGCACATAGTAAACAAACACGTGACAGAGACGTTAAAGTGGGTTTCAGCAAATAGAGACGAAGAATACGTGATTAGGTCCATCCATATGATTTAAATCAGATTTAATTGGACACCTGTAAGCAACGTCACGCGTGTGTGCCGAACCTGATTGAATTCTGAACTGATGAATGCCATGATTTACCCACGATGACGTCACTTCCAGGTATCCAATTATGGAGTGCAAAGCGTTAACTATTTAAATAAACGAAATATTTCCTTTTAATGTTGTTAGAGGGCATTGCGGTCCGTTGATCGAAAAGATACGTCAAGAAAAAGAGTTGTAAAAACGTCGAGTGGGTTTAAGTATCGTTCATGAATCCGATATAAAGTTCTTTTTCCTTTTTTTTAAAATTCAAATAAAAAAAAGAACAAATAATCGATAATTTTTTTGTAACCAGTCTTTTTTAAGTTATAAGCTCAAATATCAGTTATTACCCGATCAATAAAAAAAAATAGGACAATTCATCATTTTAAATATCTTTTCAGAGTTTTATGAATAATATTTGAGATTACTTGAAATTAACGCTTGAATAGAGTAATATTAGCACATTAATGGACGAATTTCCATTTCATGCATTGTATTATTTGAAAAATATTATCTAAAAAAAGAATGAAGTTTTAGTGGAGAGAAGAAAAAAAACATCTTATAAGATTACTTTTAACAAACAAAGTATCTAAAATGCTATTATGTTAATATTGTAAGCATCATCAGTAATGATGTACTCTTCAGTTAAAGTAAGCCTTTCAAATTGATCGTTTGCATTTTACGAAAACGATTCTCTGTTGGTCTTTCCAACAACTAATCTTTTATTGAAAATAAAACAACAAAAAGACATTTCATAACAAAAAAAAAAAGCTTCCGATAAAGTCAACTTTTTGAAATAAATAACCATATTACGTCAAGAGAACGAAAAAGAAAAAAAATCTTTTTCACGGTAGAATGAGAAAATTCGAAAAATAGATATGAAATATTCATCTACGAAAAAAGTGCATTTTAATAAAGATGTATATTTATTTATTCGGCTTGGGAATTTAGGTCGTCTGAGATAGTGAGTAATGTTACAAATACATTAATTTTTCTTTGTATTCTTATTTGAAAGGCACCGAAGTAGAATTATTTCAATTACTGTTGTTCCGACTTCTGTTTGAACGACAAATTATGGGAAAAAACCTTGCTCTCTTTTCTTATTGTCCCTTTTGCTTGATGTTTATTTCATATTCAACTTAATTTTATTCTGTTTTTTTTCCCTTCTTGTTTACATGAGAGCATCGATCTTTTTTCGCTTCTATTAATTAAATTCTTTGTTTAGTTTTCAAGAATTTTAGATAAAATTGTATGCAAGAAAATCTGATTCGAGAATTTTCATAACAGTTATTTTATTGCATTTTTAAACTTTTAAATTTTTTTTTAGCTTTCTTATAGTTAAAACTATTTAATGACTCAAATATATTTTATAGGATTCCGACGAAATAAAGTTTTGTTGTAAGTTAGAGATAAAAATTAGGAAATGGCAAAAAAAAACATTTTAAAATAAATTATAAAATTTATTTTATCGTTATTTGTGATTGACGGGATTTGAACAAAATAAGTTTAATAATGGATGCAATTAGATTTGATCACTTGATTGTATAGGACAGAATTCGGGAATTTTGCTACAGGTCAGTGGCTAGTTGTAGCATTTTAACAGTGGTCTCTTTTTAAAACATGTGGTCACTTTTCAAAAAATTTGAAATTTTAAACGATTAAAATTAATATTAATAATGTAAGGCATTTCTTTTAAAGAATTTTCTCAAAATATGGTGAATATTACAAACCTCATTCCTAAAATGAAGAAAAATTTTAAGAATTAAGAGTGAAATAATGTAACTTTCAGATTATTATATAATATTCATAATAATTCTAAATTTATCTTATTTTATAACCGTCGTTAAGTAGCCAACCCCATTTTGCCTTCTCGATTACCAATGTTCAACTCCGTAACCTTGTAATTTTAAACCCAATCCAGAAGACAATGGAACTCCTAGATCAAGTATTGTAAGAAACTTGCTTTCGTGGAGGACATTTTGATGGGATCAACGCGTATTTGCTTTACATGGAGAAGAATACCACGAAAACTTCCTGCAGTTACTCTGATGGCAAGGGGACTCAAGCCGACTAAGCCGGAAAAAAATTTGGAACCGATGTTGTAAAGGCTCTAGAGCACAGACAGTGTACTAGGTTAAACTATCTTAAGTAGGAGTTTGAGATAGACATTTAGCTATCAGAAGAAATAATTCTCCTTGGGATGCACTTAGTCTTGTTTTCATAGTGGCAGATAACTCCAGACTATGTAGTCTTGTTTTCATAGAGGCAGATAACTCCAGACTATGTAGGGTGGAGAGTTCTTTGGCTAGACATACAGTAAACTAAATTTGAATATCTGAAATTTATTCAAGTAAATTTTGAAGTATAAGATGAAATGGAGCGTTTTCGGAAAGTTTAAACGGTATAAACTTTTTTAACGAATGTTTAGAACTTAAATTTTTAATTTTGGTTAGTATTGCACGCCTTCCCGCATGTCGCACTCCTTCATCAACCAGTTGTCAGCCAAGAGTTTCATAGAGGATAAAGCTGATACAATTCAACAAAGATATGTTGCAGGGAATGCGCTAAGCATCGCGTACCGGCTGCCTTTAATTCCCAGACAAGCGGGAACAAGCCTGGACTATGGTGATTTAGAGTTGGGTGAACTTCTATGCGCCATCGGTATTGGAATTGTTTATGAAGCTGTTTTAATGAAAAACAGATTTCCATCTACGCAATAATTAGTTTCTGTGTATAGTGCTGTTATATAGTGGAAATAATTAATCTTGTAAAGTATGTCTCTGGATATAATGTTAAGGAACAGATTCTAGTAACAATTTAACCTATGGAAAAAGTGTAATTTTTCAATAGATAGGCTTCCATATAATATGTTAATCATAGGACCTATATAGTCATAAAATAAAAAACAATAAAAATATGAACACCAGATTTACCTTACAATTTCCTTATTATTTCATAACTTTCACTACCCATAAGGCTTATAAGCTTATTTAAGAATACCGACCACCAGTTTCAACGAACCAATACCTTTTGAATTTAGTTGAATGTTTAATTATAACTATGTGCAATTCAGTTTAACACTAACTATTAGAGATTTTCATAATCGTATTCTCCTGTAAACTTGTAACTCAGATATTCATTTTTTTTTTGGAAATTTTTCAGACTTATTTCCTTTATTTAAACTTTTCAGCGTAAATTAAATAATAAATATGGCAGGTCCTTCTAATTCAATTAATCTTCATGATTAAAAATTAAGTAAAAATATTTAAACCACACTTAGTTTTTGGTGACATGTCCAAAAATTTCCTATATTGACTACAATTATTTTTTAACAATTATTTAACAATTTACTATTAATTTTTAACAATTTAATTTTTTAAAATAATTTTGTTTTGGGTTACTTATTTTTTTAGATTTTAGAACGCGCAGTGCAACCGCATATTTTTAATTGCACACTTTCTGATTTGAGAAGAAAAAATTCTTGAAATTTTAAAACTTTCAATTTTTCTTTGCTACGGGACACTTTATGTCTAATTATCTAATACAATATAAAACTTACGTTTTACTGTTGGCTTATTTAAAATACAATCTTCAAAATAGATAATAATCACAAATTACAAAAAAACCAGATTAAATAACAAATAACAGATTTTCACGTACTAATTTGCTGTTCTATGGCGAACTAGAACGACTTTAGGATATGTTAAATTACTGTACTAAAGCTAATAATCAATTTGACAGTATTTTCTAAACTGCACTTTTAACTTCGAATTAAAAAAAAAAATTTCGTGTGAATTAATGGGAAAAGGGTTATCTGCAATCTAGGGTAAAGTGAGCAAATTAATCAAAAGAGCTATTAAAAAAAAATTGTCCCACTTTAGTTTTTTTCCAGTTTGCATGTTTTTAGTAAAATAAACGCGTTTTTGGTCAACTTCTATAAATTTAAAAATGTTGGAAAAGTGGCACATTAAATGATTTACATTATATATTATAGAAAATGTAAAGGTTGAAATCAAAAATATGAGATAAATAGACTAAACTGTTTCAGAGAAAAACTTTAATTATTAGTTTTTCTAAGGAATTATTCAACCGATTTATTTCCAAATTTTAAATCTTGCCCCTCGTAGTTATTTAGTTTAACAAGATGTAAAAAATCTTGTTTTTTGTAATTAGAGTATTTCTGAAAAAATTAAAATTATTTTTCGATCGAAATGATCTTAGATTTAGCCATTTTTTCAAGTTGCGAACAAGCATGTTTCGTTCCTACAGTTAGATGCAGAAAGTATGATGATAAATGGAAAAAAAACCAATATAAATTCAACATTTGAAATTACCTTATCTTGTTTGTGTCACGTATCTATTATTAGAGTTAATCACCAATTACAGCCATATAAAATCAGACCTTAAAATGCTACGTAATGCAATATTTTTTTATTATTGTACAGTCATGTAAAATGATTATTCTACCTTTTACAGTAACATTAACAAAGTTAATAGCTTTTTAAAATCATTCACAATCTACAATCACACAATTTGTAGTCACTTAAAATGAGGTACTCTTTGGTGCAAAACTACAGTTTAGTTTTTAGGCTTGCATAAATTCTGATATAATGTCTATCAAGGTTTACATTAGAAAAACGTAGTTTAATTACTAGGTGTTTAAAACAGTTAAACTAAAAACACTTTTGTGGACTGTAATTTATTACGCATAACATTCTCAACAAATATCTATTCTATCGAATCAAAAATAAAGTTAAATTCAAAAAACATATTAAAGAATGTTTAAACCAAGTTCTATTTAGTAACCTCTATTTATATTTGATTAGTTTGCTTAGAAACAAAAATAGATTTTAAATTGATTTAGTTTGAAAATACAGATTTATACCTTTTTAGCAGTAATATATTTTTATCATTTCTTCTTAATGTTATTGTCAGTCATTAGTTATGAGTTTTTACTATTGTTCAAAATTAAAAGCATAAACTAAAAAGTGTTGTTTTTTTATATTATAAAGTAATTGCAGGATGATGCCTTTCTTTGCAACATTTTATGATAAATCTATTCAACTATCAATTTTCTATTAATGAACTATAAATAGCTTTTATTTGCTTTTTAACAAGCTATAATTACTTTCATAATAAACTTTGTGTAAAGCTGTGTTAGCCGTACATATGAAAAATACACAAAATACAAAATAACTATTTAATATTAAAAAGTCATTTTAAAATTAAACTACTCAAATTATTACTAAATAATCTTATTGGTGAAGAATGTTTATTTCGGTTTTATAGCAATCAAAAAATATATAAGAATTATAAAAATAATAAGTTTGTATATTAAGTTGCAGTGATAAAGGAGCAAAATTCTTAGGTTTAAATTTTATCCCAATAGAGTTCGCAATTGAATCTGAGTTAATGAAATACAAGGAAATATTTGGATTTTTAAACTGATTTTTTTTAAGTTTTGATGTAACAATCTATAACAGTCTACCGTCAAGAAACATGATGATCCAGAAGCAATTGTGGGGGTCGCTGAGCGAAGCGAGAGCGTTGGAAAACATTAGCAATTTTTATCTTTAAAAACAATAGCATCGAATGATAACTGTTATAAACCTAAACAAAATAGTTAACAAGGCATAAAAATGCTTTAAACATTTTATATTGTTATAAAATTTGTAAGAAAGCTTAATGATTATATTAGTATGATAAAATAATGTCTGATAGTCCAGAAATCAGTTCTCACAATAAACAAACAAAAAATGATTGAGTTATGAGAATTCCAAAATAGTTTTCATTGGGTACACGATGAACCACAAAAATGAAATCTACAATCACTAGAATTAAAACATACGGAGATTTAAAAAAATAAATAATAAAAAGCAAAACGTACCAATGAGAAGCCATGATGTTTCCTTTGGTTATAAGTTTATACAACACTTGCTTTTTTTTTAACGAGAGAGTAGAGGATATTAACTTTTTTAAATAATGATTTTAATCAATTGAGTTTAATTAAACCGTTAACTGATGAGTTCAACTGGTTGATATTATATATTTAATACATAAATCTGAAATTTTGTACTCTTGATAAACATGTATTTGTAAGCCTTCACAAATTTTATTTATTTTGATTTGATTTATTGAGATTACATACATTTGCTGACTTGTGTGCTCAATATAGGCTTATAAGTCATTGTCAAGTAGAAAATACAGATAGAACAATTCAGAGAAAGACATCACAAAGAATACATCCAGGGTTACGGCGGGATTCGAACCCGCTACCTCAACGCTTAACAGAGCGTTTGGACCGACGATACCGCTCGGCCAGGGAGGCCCCTTTATTTTGATTGTAGAACAGTGTGACGAGCTCTTTGAAAAAGCTTGCAGCTCTCTATTTCATTTATTTATTGGTATACATACGTGCGTACATAACTGAGAGTTCTCAATTACATAAGTATGGCTTATAAGCCTTTGTCAAGTAGAAAAACAGATAGCACGATTCAGAGAAGATACATCTAGGGTTATGGCGGAACTTACTACTTAATTCGAACTTACTACCTCCACGTTACAGAGCGTTTGTTGAGCGATACCGCAAGACCGAGGAAGCCAGGCCCCCTCTAAATTTGAAAGACAACATAGAAGAACAGTTTATGTCACTGCGAAGGTTGGTAGGAAGGTACTTTATTTATGTTGCTCTAGAGTTGCACAATAGGCTATTGGCGACAGTCTTGGAAACATCTCTGAGGATGATCTGAAGACATGTCATCACAATTTTGATCCTCTGCCAAGGGGTTTGCGAGGTCACTCAATTTAGACATAGATCTGAAGGGGAAGGAATTTTTCTCCAAATTCCTGTTACTGTTCAGCGACCGATCACAGGACTTATGATTCCACAGATTTTACGGGCACGTATGTCGTATGTACTTGGAGAGTCTTAGCAGAATCGGGAATCAAAGCCTGGACCCTACAGACCGGAGTCTGATTCTCTATCCACCGGGCTGTCACTGCGAAGAGACACATTCAAGATTGCGTTAAGATTCGAACCCAAAATACTTTACACTTTAAGAAGAAAACGCCGACAGCGACGTCAGTGAAACGTCACCTCTTGTGAAGCTTCTCAAATTCTTTCAGTATTTTCTATTCAAGTTTCTGTTTTTCTCATGGTGACTTAGAAATTAAGGACTCGTGCTATAAGGTCACGTGTTCGTGTCAGATAACCATTATTAATATCGAAACCATTATTAGTATCGAAATATTTAGTTTATCAAATCATTTAACCATAAAATAGTGATAAAATCATGGAATCAGACTAAGTTTGGAAGCTGAAACAGAAAACGTCACTTGTTCGGGCGTCAAAGAACAGCATAGTGATTAAAGGCATGATGAAATCTTTAAATGAAAGCTTGTGCCACACATATCATTTTTAAAAGAGAAATCTGAACGAGTCGTGGGCATAACTTCTCTCAGCTGCAGAGTTTAATTCGTTCTTTTTTAAATAGTTGTTGTTGTAGTCCATTTACGTCGCACTAGAGCTGCACAATGGGATATTGGCGACGGTCTGGGAAACATCCCTGAGGATGATCCGAAGACATGCCATCACAATTTTGATCCTCTGCCGGGGAGATGGCACCCCCGCTTCGGTAGCCCAACGACCTGCACGCGAAGTCGAGCACTTTACGGTAGCACAGTTTAACGAGGACCAATACCGCACACCATCGGTCCCTACACAGACTGATCCAAGTGGTCACCCACCCGCACACTGACCGCAACCAGTGCTTCGGTGATCTGCTGGAAACCGTGTCTTAACGATCAGTCCACTGCGGGACAAATAGTTGAAGCCCTCATAAATTTGAAAGACAACACAGAAGAGCAGTTAAAAGCACAGAAAAAAGATTTTGAAGAAATGCGTCCATGATTGCAGCTGTAAGAATCGAACCCACTATACTTCACGCTTTCAAACGAAAGGGCAAACTTCAAAGCAGTCAGAACCCAAACACTTTCTTGTGTGCAAGTGATAAGCTTTTATGGTTTGAATAACCAAGCTGCAACAAGTTGCAACTTCTGTGTATCTATCTGCTTGTGATGGTTATAAATTAAAAACTGGGAAATATAAATTCACAGGTTCGTGCCAGAAAGTCACCAGTATTAATATCAAATAATAAAAAACTGATAATATAGTAGACTTGGCCTGAGTGTGATGTAATCAATAACCGAAACTGAGATAGAGAATGTCGCAAATTCGCACCCAGCATGATGCTTACAAGCAAATGCTGTTCAAATATTCAACTGTACACGTAACATTTGAGCTGTATGATTAAAATTGTCAGCTAGGAAGAAATTCTCTAGTAACTCAGTCTGTAATAGAGAAAAATCTAAGCTCGTAACATATAATCACTCAGGGAGCTCAGCTAGGAGACTGCAAGTGCTAAATTACATATTGCTACAAAGATTGCCCATACTTTTAATATTCAAGGAATAGTTAATGACAGTTGGAAAACAATCGCGAAAAATAAATAATGATACCCTAGACACAAAGAAATTCAGAGTTCATAAGCATTTTAACTATGTCTATCTGAATAGGGAAAATATTAGAGAATTAAAATAGATCACGCAGATATGGGTAAATTGAGGACGGGAAAAGGTCTCATTATTCAATACAAAGAAATTCCGAGTCTATAGGCATATTAACTATACATATCTGAATAGAGAATAGATTGGAGAATCAAAAATAGAATATGCAGAAATGGTTGAATTGAGGTGATAAGGTCTCATAATTCCTCGATTGGATTTAATAGTTCAACAATTAAGAACATACACGCTTATCATTTAAATAAGTGGATTTCAGGGTATAGAACCATAACTTTTTACGTCACATATTTATTTTATTTAATCACCACCAATAGCCTGTCGACTATCAGGAATTTAGTTTTGATTATCCAGAGAGATTATTATTACCGAGAAAATAATAGATCTTCCTGTCGAGAAGTATTAACTCTTTGTTTAAAATTCATGAGCCTAGTTCTTGTTGTTATGATGAGAGCCTGATCTAGTTAAGCAGAGAAGGGTGCGCTAAATCTCTTAAGAGCGAAATATATGAAAACCATATTTACTGTTTATAAGATAGACAAAAGCTGCCTTTTCAAAATGATTGAACAAATTAAAACATCTTTAAGTGCATAGAATATTGTAAATTAATTTTTGTCATCAAAAATATCAGAAAACTAATTTAAACATTAAAAAAAAAATTGTTTTCACTGTTCCAATCAGTAAAGCACAATTAATAAATAAAATTATGAAGAGTTTTTTATCAGCTTAAAGGATCATTAATTATGACATTTTCATATTGAATGATAAATTCTAATTGTCTTAGCTTAGTACGGCAGGCCGAAGACTTGGAAAAAAAGAAGATACAATTTCGAATAAGATTATCATTTTTACAATTCTAAATCTTCTAATTATGCATAATTTAATCATAACTCTAATGGTCCGAAATCGTATGAAATAAATTTTTCTCAAATGGAACGGATTATTAATTTTTTTGTTAATTCTAAATATAATTACAGCTGAGCGCGCTTCTCCGATTTCTACAAGATTCCTAATTACTCAGTAAAGAAATTCAATATTTTGCTCAAAAAAAATAAATAAATAAAACCTAAATATCTGAGAGAGAAGTACGTAAAAAGGGGAAAAAAATTTAAAAAAAAGAACATTTTGAGGCTTAAGAAAAGCAGCAATTAAAACTTAAGAGCTCACTGAAGTGAAAAAAAAAGTTCAGTAACAAGTTCAAACATTTAAAGAGTTCGATTAATTATTCCACATCATTAAACTTTTAAATTGGGTCTAGGAACGCGCTGGCTAATACAAATTCTTTGCCAACAGATGGCACTATACATTAATTATAGGACTAGTAACTTCTTCTATAAGTTAAGTGAAGCTATTTTTGCGTTAATTTTAATCGCTTAATCTATTTACCTCGGACCCAGCTTAATGCGAGAATAACTTCAGGTAAATAGTTGGAAAGATAGAAAATGGAATTTGAAGATAAAGCGTAATTTTCGATTTATTTGGGAGTCAAACATTTAAACAACGTTTTCCTGAAATAGATTCCAAAGAAGTTTTGCATTTCTTTCTTTTAGTGGTCTCTTTTCAAAGGGAGAATTGAAAATTTTAAACATTTTGCCGTTATTTAGTTAATTGAATGTTTATAGAGTTTAAATTAAACTGTTTTAAAATACTCAAAAATGTTCAAAGAGAATTTGTTTTTATTTAATCTACGTTGTCATAGTTTAATTTAACAAGCTATTTAAGGTTGCAGTAAATTTGTAAGAAATCGAACTTAATCGCGAAATGGTAGGAAGAATTTGTGATTTGCTTATTTTTGCAGGAAGTTGTTGGAGTTGTTGTGGTTCATTTGCGTCGCACTAGAGTTGCACAATGGGCTATCTGCGACGGTCTGGGAAACATCCCTGAGGATGATTCGAAGAAATGCCATCACAATATTGATCTCCTGCAGTGGGGATGGCACCCCCGCTTTTATAGCCCGACGACCTGCACGCGAAATCGAGCACTTTACGGTAGAACAGTTTAACGAGGACTCATACCGCACACCCTCGGCCCCTATCAACACCTCCTAGAAAAGAGTAGGCCTCTGCACGGGTTACCATAAATATCCTTTAGTAGTCCAAACGTAATGACTTATTTCGTATTTTCAACCACTGCGCAGCTTAGTACCCCGAACGTAATGACATCTTTCTTATTTTTCATCAACTGCGCAGTTAACTTCGTCACATCGGACTACTAATTTGATCCGTGCTGAGGCCTTCCTTATTCTAGGAGGTGTTGCCCCTATGCAGATTGATCCAAGTGGTCACCCACCCGCACATTGACCGCAGTCAGTGATGCTTGACTTCGGTGATCTGCTTTGAATCGTGTTTTAACGATGAGTCCACTGCGGGACTATTTTTGCTGGCAAAGGGGAGGAGGGTTATGAGATATGCTTATATAAGAGATTGAAAATGTTAGTTATTAGACTCTTAATAACTTAGTGGCGATTTTTTCCTCAAATCTTCTGAGCCGGTGACCGATATCGATTGGTATTTTTTGTTTAATAGTCACTTTCGTAAAGTTTTTTTTTTCACTTGGATTAAATTATATATTTTAAAAAAAGTTTATATTAGAAATAATTTACTGTCATAAAAAGTTAACTTAACAATAAAAACAACGTAAATATATGACAAAATTTAGTCAAACATGCTGAATTTAAAGAACTTTATTTAAAAAAATATTTTTTTGAGGGGGGAGGGCAAAATGCATTTAACGAATCTATTACAATTTGAAATATGTGGATTGTTAAAGAACCCGCCTTCTACACGAATCTTTCCATCACAAATTGATGAATTTTAAAGGATCAGAATTTTGAATTTAGTTATTGGACATTTCAATAAAAATTCTGTTTTTCAGTCTTTCTGTATTTTTTTAAAATTTTATAATAGTCGTTGAACAGCCGACCCAATTTTTGGGTTTAAGACTACTAATGCTCAACTCCGTAGCCTTGTAATTTTGTACCCAATTTAGAAGACATGGGAACTCCTTGATCAAGTATTGGGAGAAATTTTTCCTACGTGGGGACAGTTTTTCTGTCTTAATGTACTTCTATCATTAAACGGGAAAAAAAGCGACCGGTTGCTTATTTAGTTCTTGTCGCCACGTTTTTTCGTTCACTCGCAATGTGGTTTTAGGTCTATAGTGACGTTAAATGGAATTAAAAATTTTGCATACGTTTAAAAATGTTGACACGATAGATCAAAAAGAGACACAGAAAAAAGTTACATATGTTTTACTAATATTAATACGAAATACTGATTTTACAAATGGCACTAATGTGTTTTTATCACTATAATAAATAAAACATACAAATAAAACTGCAAGATTTCCGTGTTCCACTAAATAACAAAGTAGAAACTCATATTATTTTGAATTTATGAATACGTGATTTAAGAATGTATGTTTTAAAATGTATTTATATATTTCTAAAAAGAAATGTTTTTTTTAAAAGGAAAACCCCAAAAGAATATTTATTAAAAACAAATTTACACTTCTTCTGAAACTTAAATTAGTTTTCCATTTGATGGGGGAAAAACAGAGCTTTAAGTTAGGGATAAAAAAGAGGAACATGCTCGCGAATTGAAAAGAAGATTATGTAAAAACAAATAGCACCGAGGGAAAAATCCATTCAATGTATTGCCATCATTTATAATAACGGATGGGGAAAATTCAACTAAAATAAGTAAAGTGAGGGAAATGCTACGTTTTAAATTATGTGGATTGAATTAAATTATTGTCTTAAACATCTTCCACAGCGAGTTTTTCGCGAGCCAAGACCCCAGCGAAATGTTTTTATTTATCTTCGCTTTACTTTCTGTTTTGCATAAGTAATTCATGATAAATCATTTTGCCAGTTTGTATTACCATATCGATTAAGTTTGTGTAAATGGGAGTAGAGAAATAATGAAATGGTTCGTAATCTTATATATTTCTGCCGGGGTTTCAATGCAAAAGAAATGAAAGTAAGTCAACTTTTTCAACTCATCTCTGATAAAGAATATTTACAAGGCCACTATAGAAGCGCAAGATGTAAATGAACAGGGCATAAACAACGTTTATTGCTAAGATTTACTTGATGGTTTTGATAATGCAGATCAAAGTTGAGAGTAGATGCAATTTAAGTCACAAATTAACATAAGATATCCATAAAGTGCTATAGTTAAATGCTGTCCATTTATCAAAAATGCATTTACTGTTCACAAACATAGGAAAAATAATGCAAATTTGTATTTTAGATAAGAATAACCGTTTTAGCAATCAAATACTGTTTAGACATTTTTATAAGTATTTAAGGATATTAGTGATATTGTCTTGAATAACATTATAACAAAATTGAATAAAAAAATTTAATAATATTTTTTAGAAACTGTAAATTCTAGAATACTTTCGATATTTTGTAAACAAAAACATTAATTTAAAAAACTATAATTATATAATTAAAGATGAAGGCTATATTAAAGGGAAACCAGAACTGCAAGAGAAAGAAAAAATAAACAAAATATTCTTTACTATATGAGTTCTATTTACTTATTCTATTTAGGTCCTATCTACCAAAATATATTTTATTGTATAATCGGTTTTAAACAGCCAATCCAATACTACTTAGTTTATTACTTTCAATGCTTAACTCTGTAGTTTTGTACATTTGAATTCAAATTCAGAAGACAAGAAACTCAGGGATCAAGCATTGAGACAAACTAGTCTTCGTGGAGGACTTCTTGATGGATCTAAACCGCATTTGCGTTACAAGACGAGGAAAACCACAAAAATTATTCCCACGGTTAGTCTGACGGCAAGGAGATTCTAACTCTAACCTAATTGTGATAAATGAAAAAGAAGCATAAAAAGTTAATTTGTTACAAAAGTTTTATCTGATTAACAAAAACGCGTAGAACGAACTTGATTTCAAATTAGACATTTGTATCAATAAATATTATAATATTATTGCAAATTGGATGTTTGTTTAGCTAATAAATATCAGATTTGTAAAAACAGATGAATGGCTTTTGATATGGTAAAAAACAAATTTTAATTATTAAAATAATCAATAAAGCAAACCAACCATAAAACTACAATTTTCAGATTATCAATTTAAGTTCAACTTAAAATTTCGAGTTTGATGATTAAATTTATTAAAACGTAAAAATTTTCCGAAAATTATTTTAAATATAAATTAAAGTTGGAACTCTTAGTATTAAAATATGTATTGAAAACATTAAAAGATGTTTTTGGATCTTTCACAAAATACAATAGCATTAAAAGTTAAAGATGAAACTCAAAACAGTTTTAGTAAAATTTAGCAGCCCAATTTTTCCTAGCAAAATGCTTTAGCCCAGTTGAGGAAAGGCGGTACATAAAAATGCGGAGACAAACGACAGTGATTTGCATTAAACCCTTTATTTGGAAATACATGATTAGTGACAAAAACCAATAAAAAATTTAGCAGCTTGATACTTGCCCAGAATAATGTTTAGCAGAAAATATTTTTATTTTTCTTAGATTTTGAAGTTAATTTGAATCTCACAGACGTTTAATGAAATTTTTTAATAATGAATTTCGAAGTTTTCAAAAGCCAGTTTTCACAGAAGCCATTATTTAATTATAAATTTCACAATTTCAAAAAAACAATGCGCCGTATGTAAGAAAATAGTTACATTGTAACTTGTAAACAATATCAATAACTTGAAAGAATGTCATTTTTATCACTTTTCATAAAAAAGAATAATCGAAATTTAATATGGAAGTTAATGAATGCGTACGAAGAAGAAAAGGTATTTAAAATGACTAAGCTGTTATTTAAAGATTGCTAAACCATTTCGAAATAAGTAACAAGGAAGTGGATATTTTTAGCATTTTGAGTTATTGATGAACGCGAATTTGAATCTATTCATTGTTAAAAAGTGAGAACTTTTCAAGCAAATAATATTAGCATAAAATGAATACTTAAGATTCTTTCTTCACACAAAAGATTACTTGTTAAGCAAACATTACGTGCACTTATTTTTCGGAAAATGTTTCTTTAAGATTATTTTTGATGTTATTGATACTGAAACATTGTTAATTGAATGCTAACTGAACTGATTAAGTGAAATTATTTTAAAAATTGATTTAAATTACTTTTCCTCAAAAATTTGCTTACTTAAAAAAAAACTAATTATTAAAAGAATCAATCTATAATTTTTTAAGTTAAAAAGTATAGTACAGTGTGCATTTTTTATTACTAACAATTGCAGATTAATTATAAAATAACGCTTTTATTATCGTAAGAGACATTTAAAAAGCTATGTTTTCAATTCAGTTAAGTGTGTATTTTATTTTTTGATACATTGAATGTAAACTTAAATAAGAATGTTATAAAAACAAGTGTTACAAATTTTAAAATAGAGATTTACAAGATTAAATTAATTAAGTTTCAGGGGCTATTTAAATATTACGTAAGTATGTCTGTTTCTAAAATAATTGGGCCCCACCTCCCCTGTCATAAAAATTTGCAAATCACAGAATTCTCCTCACGTTTACGTCCTCTTTGTTTTTGCTTCTCGTATTTTTTTTAAAATGTAATTTTGTGCTTAAATTCAAACAAGAGATGTAATTTTGCGAAAGACAAGATTTACATTTTAATTTCCTTATAAAATTTTGAATAGAAAATTCTTTATGTATTTTTTGGGTTTTCCTTCAGTGTTAAAACTTTTGACCTCAAAAAGTAATTGAAGATATTTTTTTCCAACTTTCTATTTCCCCAAATTTAACTTTCATTTTAAATTTAGATTTTTTTTAAAGTCAAATTTTTTTCTCAAAACTCTTTGCACAGTATACGGAAAATAGACGGATTTTAATTATACATTGTTCAAACCACTCCGCTAATAAGGTACTATAAGGGATTTCTTTGGGGAGCTCTATAGTCACATAAGATACTTTTTAGCAAATAATATGCAGTTCTTATAACTGTTGAGAATTTACAACAGCTATTCATGACTGTTAGGTTAAGTTTTGCCAGTATCCTTCAAGGTAATTATGATGAAATAGAAAATTTTAATATTCGAAAAGTAATTAACTGCGTTGTCGGGATCATTACGGTTTTCAAATATGGAGAATTATTAATTAATTTTAAGGATTTTCATCCAGATGAAAAAATTTTGGCAAATTGGCGATTTTTTTAAAAAATTAATAATTATATGTAAACTATTTATTCGTTCCAAAGCTCAGATAATTCTTTAATACAAGATGATATACATGTAAAGTGAGCTGCTGTGACTGAGAAGATAGAGCATTCGTCTCCAAATGTGATGACCCAGGTTCGAATCCCAGTGGTGGGTAGTTGATACGAATTCTCCTTCCTACCCACACCGACCACACTGATGACGTAAAATATTCTCAGTGATAGACGGATCATGGGTTAGAAACACCTTGCTGTCGGGCTAACCGTGGAAGTTTTTCGTGGTTTTCCCCACCGTGTAACGCAAATACGCGTCAGTTCTATTAAAAAGTCCCTCACGAAGGCTAGTTTGTCTCAAGCATGGTGATCCCAGAGTTCTCTTGTCTTCTGGGTTGGATTCAAACATTCAAAACCACCGAGTTGAACTTTGAAAGTCATGAACTTAGAACTGTGTCGGCTGTTTAAAGCCGGTTATAAAATAAAATATATTTTGGTAGATAGGACCTAAATAAGATAGGTTGGATAGTAGGTAGATAGGACTCTTATAGTAGTGAAAATCATTTGTTCTTTATTCCTTCTCAACAACTTTTAAAAAATTTTCCTTTTCGTGGTCTCCCTATCATATAGCCCTTATCTTTAGTTGTTTAAATATAGTTTCTGAAATTTATGCTTTTGTTTTCAAAATTATTCTAAGAATTTATAGTTCTAAAAAAATATCATGATTTGAAATTTTTAATCTTTTTTGTTACATTATTATTCAAGACAATATCATTAATAACCTTAAATACTCTTAAAAATATCTGGAATGCTTTAAAAACTGTGGGAAATATTCGTGGTTTTCCTCTCCATGTAACGCAACTGCGGGTTAGCTTCATTAAGAAGTCCTCAACGATGGCTGTCACAATTCTTGATCCAGAAGTTTCCATGTCTTCTGAGTTGTGTTCAAAATTACAAGGCTGCGGAGTTTGCTGATTAACGTCGGTCATAAATAAAATACATAAAGGTTTAAAATTACAACTTTCTTTCGACTTTTTTTTTTAAAATTTCTCTAGGAGAAAAAAACTTGAAAAAACAACCCTAAGCGTGGTGATTACTGAAAGACCCGCATTTCGCGAGATAAAAACAGATGCTTAGATCAAGAGTTAATCAAATTGAATGAAAAACTTACCGATGGAAGCACCACGAGTTGAAATAAAAAACTTCACCCCCACACCTGAAATTTTGCTCAACCTCATTTGAAAATTTCAGGTAGAGACAATGTTTCAGGCGGAAGGGTGAAAAAGTCCTCTTGTAGTTGTCTGGAGTCGTCTTGAACCTTAAGTTGGAATGTGTAGCTGAAAATTGAAGCATTTCCTCATATCCAAAAAATGGATCATGCAACATGATCCCAAAAATTTGTATTTAGCAGCAAAAAGGAAAAAAAATGGGTAAGGGAAATAAGACGTTCTTTAATACCAAAAATTGATTTTGTTACTTTTATTTACTCAAAGAAAAAGTAGTTTCCCTTTAATAAATTCACGGAGAGTGACATATCGAGTTAAAAATAATCCCACAATTCTGGTTAATAAAACAAAAATATCGATTATAAATCTCTTTGAAAAATTTAAAAAAAAATCTATTTCTAAAATTTATTTTAATCTTCGATTTTAATTCATATTTTAACATCAACTACGTTTAAAAAAAATAAACGACCTACATTTTTGAAAAATTAATCTAAAACACTTGAATATCAAGTACGGGATTACTGATCGTTTCCAAAACTTTTCAGTAAGTTTATAAAAGGTTTTTTCTTTCTATTTTTTACTTTATTTAATAACAAAAAAAAGAATTAACGATACATAAAAACTAAAATTAATACGATTATCTTTCGGTTTTCTTTATTATAGAAATTTTTATTCTAAGAGTTTTCCCGTTTTTATATAACAGAAAAATTATTTTTAAAACTTTAAAGAAAATAAGCTTTAAGTCGAAAATTATTTTGATTAAATTGCTTATTTATTTTTAAATTTAAAGTAATTATTTATTTTTAAGTAATAAAAGTTATTTATAAAAAGTGCTCGAAAACTTTTAACAAATAAAATAATAAGTATGCAGATAAATAAATATTTAATATTTTTCACAGTTTCTTCTGTTAACTGTTTTTAAAGAGTTTTTTAATGGACTAAAAATATTAAAAAAATTGCACTGTAAAAGAATAAATTTTTCGAAAATTAATTCAAACTATGTATATATACTTTAACAAAAAGTTCTGAGAAATTTAGAATAAAATATCATTTCACCAAACGGTAAATTTTTCCTTGTTTCACTTACTTATTTTTCAAATACAAACTGTTTAAATAAAGACTATTAAATGAAAAAGTAAGATAAAGATTGATTTTAAATCGACCTTAAAAAATTATTTAGTATATTTCAGAAAAATATCGAAAGACATCATGTTCCGATTAAAAGAAAAGTACCTTAATTTGTTTTTCGGAACTTTAACTATGTACTTTTATACAAAAATGAATTGGATTAGAATTCAGCAGATATTCATTAGATCTTGATAGAGTTTTTGTTTCATCCTTCGCTTAAATTTAATATGCTTTTCCTAAAGTGTATCCCTTTTCTAATTAAAAAAACTGACATTAAAGGCGGTCGTTAAGGAACACCCTTTTATTTATAAATTCCTTTCTAATCTTTTTTTTTATTTCCAAGGAACACTCTTTTATACATATTTCTAAAAATTGGTCACTCTTTATATTACTAAATAACCTATTTATGTAATTAACTTATTTCCATGCAATTAGCCTATTTTTGTATTAAGAATAAATTAAGAAATAAAAATTTTAATTTGATTATACCCAATTAAGTAGTTTCATTCTCAATATCTTTAGCTGAAGGCTTGTAGAACTGCGTTAGATAAAATGTTTAATTTGATCATTTCCAAATAAGTAGTCTCATTCTCAATATCTTTAGCTAAAGGCTTGTAGAACTGCGTTAGATAAAAAGTTTAATTTGATCATTTCCAAATAAGTAGTCTTATTCTCAATATCTTTAGCTGAAGGCTTGTAGAACTGCGTTAGATAAAAAGTTTAATTTGATCATACCCAAATAAGTAGTCTCATTCTCAATATCTTTAGCTGTAGGCTTGTAGAACTGCGTTAGATGCCAATACACCTGAAACTTTGCTCAACAGTTTAAAATATCCGGCTGAGACAAAATTTCAGGTTCATCGGATCAAACAAAACGGGACACCTCGTCTCTTGACGATCCTGAAAAATATTTGATTTAAATACGAGTAAAAGTAATTCATTCATTTAATGAACAAAACTTCTTTCAAAATACGATATTCCAAGAAAAGAATTCTGATAAAATTACAGTACTGTTATGATGCCTCTAACTTTTATTTTTTTATTATTAAATGATAAAAATTAATTTAGTTAGTTTTTACTTGTCAAGGCGGCGCAAATCCTCTGCCATTATAATAATAAGTATAATTTTTGGAGCATAAACAGCTATTGTTCTCTTTCTTATAATGTTTTCGAAAGTATAAATAAATAAATAAAGTTGTAAAAAAGAAGTAAATAAACAAAATAAGTTAATTGTAAAAAAAGTTTCGTTTTCTACGAAAGAACGTCACGATAACTTCTCTTTATTCACAATTTCTCAATTCTTCACTCACAATTTCAACAACATGTATTACACAAATTTATTCCTTTGGTTGCGCTAGTTTTTGTCACAAATTTAGTTAATTAATGATAAAATATACTTCAGATAAGAAGTGTGAGGTTAATATTCATTTTATCAAAAGTTGTAAATGCATTTGAAAAACGTCGTAATTGTAATAGAAACTTCATTTAAAATGTTTCAGATTGATATTCATTTCACCAAAAACTGTTAATGCAATAGAAAAAAGTCATAATTGCAATAGAAACTTCATTTAAAATGTTTCAGATTGATATTCATTTCACCAAAAACTGAGGTAATAGAAGAAAGTCGTAACTGCAATAGAAATGACACATTATAAAAAATTCAAATGAATATAATAAAAAATTAAGGCGTATGATTTTTCTTATTTTCTTACCTGCAACCTGCGCTGTTTTGAGAAAACGCTATTTAAGCTTACTTTATACGTAATTATGCTGAAAGTGCTTTTCTTACTATTAATATCAGCTTCATCTTATATTTTAGGTAACGTTTAATGCTAAAATATGTAAAAATAAAATAAGAATATTTAGATACTTATTTTTGCTTGAAAATTTATTTTTATTTTGCTCGAAAATTTAAATTTTTCTCACAATGCTGTGCTGTTTTTGCAAAAAGTAAACAATGCTTCAAATTTTCTGAAAGAAATATAACGAAATTGGATATGAAACCATGAAAATTTTATTCAAACTTTTACAGTTAAATCTTGCAAGCTTTATTTTTTAATTTAAAATAAATAAGTTTTTTCTTTAGTAAACTCAAATTTTTGACCCAATTTCTGCAGTTTATAGCCCAGTTTGTTTCAGCTTTTTGTTGCCCACACAAGAAAGCTTAAATTTGTAAGGCATATTACATACTGGTTCCTTTTCATGCTTTTAACTCCTGACTAGCTTGATATTTCAATTCTTTGTTTTCAACGTGAAGAAAAATATCGGAATGGTGACAATATGCATGCGCAGTAGTGTTTTCTATAATAGTAAGGGCCTCACGCCCTGCTCGCTGAGTTTCACTCCCTTCGAAACTGCTTTTGCTGCTCGTCATTCATTGAATGCTCAGCTCATACGCTGTGCACATTTGCTGAATACTTTTATAATATATTGGTATGTATTTTTTTTACAAAAAGTTCTAAGAATATGGTAGATATGCACCTGCAGTACATAGAAATATTCAATTTATATAGATTTTAATTTTAAACTTTCATTGCTGAATTAGATGGGGTACATTAAGGTATTTTTTAGAAGCTAGAGCAATAGTTAGGTTGGGCGAAAGTTGATATTAACATAATTTTTCATATAAATATGTGTACACATTTAAGTAATAATTTAATTGCTAATCCAACAAGAAGACAAAAATAGTCTGTAACGGCATATATAAGATATAACAATATAACATAATTACCTACAATTCCCCCCCCCCCCCNCCCCCCAAAAAAGAGAAAATTCTCTAAAATCACTTTTAAAATTTTTAATGTTCTTTAATTTTATACGCGGAATCTTTAGTTTAATAGCGTCACTTTTAAAGCGCAAATTCAAATAAACTAGTTTAAAAAAAATCCAATATATGCAAAGTATGGAAAATAAAGTCTGCTTAAATAAAATATTAAACGTAATTTCGGCAGAAATGATACATTTAAATGTACTTACAAATGAAACTATAGAAGCGTAGTCTCATTCTCAATATCTTTAGCTGAAGGCTTGTAGAACTGCGTTAGATAAAAAGTTTAATTTNTTATGACTGGATTTTCACGTATTAACATTCAACTTTAGATCTTATGACTGGATTTTCACGTATTAACATTCAACTTTAGATCTTATGACTGGATTTTCACGTATTAACATTCAACTTTAGATCTTATGACTGGATTTTCACGTATTAACATTCAACTTTAGATCTTATGACTGGATTTTCACGTATTAACATTCAACTTTAGATCTTATGACTGGATTTTCACGTATTAACATTCAACTTTAGATCTTATGACTGGATTTTCACGTATTAACATTCAACTTTAGATCTTATGACTGGATTTTCACGTATTAACATTCAACTTTAGATCTTATGACTGGATTTTCACGTATTAACATTCAACTTTAGATCTTATGACTGGATTTTCACGTATTAACATTCAACTTTAGATCTTATGACTGGATTTTCACGTATTAACATTCAACTTTAGATCTTATGACTGGATTTTCACGTATTAACATTCAACTTTAGATCTTATGACTGGATTTTCACGTATTAACATTCAACTTTAGATCTTATGACTGGATTTTCACGTATTAACATTCAACTTTAGATCTTATGACTGGATTTTCACGTATTAACATTCAACTTTAGATCTTATGACTGGATTTTCACGTATTAACATTCAACTTTAGATCTTATGACTGGATTTTCACGTATTAACATTCAACTTTAGATCTTATGACTGGATTTTCACGTATTAACATTCAACTTTAGATCTTATGACTGGATTTTCACGTATTAACATTCAACTTTAGATCTTATGACTGGATTTTCACGTATTAACATTCAACTTTAGATCTTATGACTGGATTTTCACGTATTAACATTCAACTTTAGATCTTATGACTGGATTTTCACGTATTAACATTCAACTTTAGATCTTATGACTGGATTTTCACGAATTAACATTCAACTTTAGATCTTATGACTGGATTTTCACGTATTAACATTCAATCTTAATAAATATACTGAAATGTTTGTGAGGGTGATAGTTAAGAAAATCAGCCATAAAAAAAGTATTTTTGCTGTTTAAGTTGAATTTTTTTTCGACGGATTCTTTTTTTGACCCTCGAAATATAGGGTGGCCACAGTCGGCAAAATATTGTCGTAATAGTTTAAGCAGCAAATTATTCGAAATAAATTCATTCCTTTTAACATTAATTTCACTTTTTGGATATTTCTCTATAGCTCTGAATCTATATATGAAAATGGAAAAAAAATTGCACACATTTAAAAATTCGTTTACCTATTCATAATTCTACAAAGAAATAAATTTCATTATTATTTACCTCAATAAAGGTATATTTTTTATAATTTTAATATATAAAGTATTCAGATAAACGATATTAAGATAACAACGAAATTAAGATAAACGATAACAGAAAACGTTTTCTAGCTCAGTGGTTCCCTATTTTTTTTACGGCTATGGTACCAAAAAATGTCCAAAACGTTCATGTACTATACTGTAAAAAATTCTTGATCAAATTAAATTAAAAAGTACTGGTATCCAGGATGCCAGTACTTTTTACTGCATTAGTCATTTTTTCCGGATCACGTTACTGAATAGTGAAGAAATCTGATATACCGTAATTTTTACAGTAATAATTACCGTAAAAATTGGGGTATAATATTTTTAAGTAAAATTGGATTTCATTTTAAAATGGATTTTATGGATGACGCACCCAAAGTGTTGGTACTTTATATTTAATTTTAATGCAGAATTTTTTACTGTGTAAAAATGTGAACATATAAGAGGCAAGAATATTCACTGATAAATTATTCTTATAAACTGGCTATACGATTTTATATTTTGAGGCATTATAACTAAATATATTCGAACTATTTAAATGCAGTAAGAATATTTTTTAAGATGAAATGTTAAATCACAAATTTTTCAACCATTTTAAAAATTTGAAAAAAATATTTCCGTTTATTTGTCGGAGAAGATGGCAAATCTGATATACACGTAAAAAAAATGATGTTTTAGTAGCAAAAAATGGATTTTTATTATTTTTCTCAAAACCAATTATATTATTCGACGTTGCTTTTAAATATTCATTTTTCACCTGAAAATATAAGTACATTTAACCAATTTAAGGTATACTAACTAATCTTAAAGCAACAGTTGGCAGTTCAATTTATTTCAGCATTTGTCATATTAAAACTAGATAAAAAGAAAAATGATTTAATACACACTATTGATTATTACAGAGATTGAACAAAAATTTTTTAAAAAGTAGTATTTAACTGAAATTAAAAAAATATTCAATTGCATTTCAAAAGGTCTGTGGGATAGATATAAAAAAAACAGAGATAAAAAAAATGAAAAAGCTCTTTTTTTTCAAAAAATTTTCCTTTAATTCTAAAGGAATAATAGCCATAAAGTAAATTACGTAAAATTCAAAAATCTCCTAAGCACTTCAACAAAATTTTCATCGTTAATTCAAAACAACTCGACCATGTTTGAGTTTTTAATAGGATGAGAGTTCGCATTCAAACAGATAACTAAGCTTCTTCTGGAAAAAAAAGAGAGATTTCCTGAAGGTGCTTGTTGATTTATTCAATTACTGGAGCAGATTAAAAATTTCCCGAAATCGAAATTACTTCCTTTTTTTTTTTAAATAAAAAAGCACGATTTTGTTCTATTCAAGTTCTACGAACTTAATTTCTAAGTTTACTAGAGCTTTAGAAAAGATGACAAGGTGAGTTTAAAGAGTTTTTAATTGGAGAATTAAATATATAAATAGAGAAAACAGATTTTAAAGGTTAAATAATGAGAAGTTGGTAATAAGTTTATTTGCTGTGTTTGCTAAAAAAAATAAATTACATAAAATTTGGGTTAAAATACAATAATTATTAAATTTTCCATTTATTCAAAATTCTGCTATTTAGAATTATAACTAACAACTTCCGGAAAAATCATCCAAACAAGAAATTTTGCCTTTTCAAGGCAAAAACCACAATAATAAGTTTTTTTTCAATATTACATTAAGTTAAGTAAATAAAGTTCTAACAAAATTTATTAAACTAAAGTTTAAATGAAAAAAATGTTTTAATAGTTCCATTTACAATTTGCATTTATTGAATAGGCTTGGAGCATTCTAATGATAAGCCACATTTTCAAACTGCTCAGTAGAGTCTTTTTGATGAAAAATACTACTACTTTCATATAGGCAGTAAAATATTCCCCTCTATTGTGGTGTTATCTAGTGGAAATAGCAGAAACTTGTAAAATATATATCTGGAAACAATAATGAGGGAGTTTTTGGATTACCAGTCTTTTGGATTACCAGTATATTAAACCAAATATTTCAAATGTAAATCTAAACATGAATTTAAAAAAAAAATGAAAAGAAAAAAAAAGTGAAAAGAAAAAATCATAAAGAAAAATGTCAGTTATAGATCTTGTTATGTTTAATAACAATCAGTACAAAAACTTTTTCGTTTCACTTTTGACGATAATTAAATATTCTGAACTACTCTACTTCAAATTAATTAAATATAAAAAATTGTTTAATTTATTATGATGACTGGTAAGTCCTAAAACGGAAAATCAAGATAAATAACAAGCTTAAAACGAGAACACAAAAGCTTTCAACTTTTCATAAAAGCAATTCTTAAAATTTCAAACATGTGTAAAATTCTTTTGATTTACAATTTCTTGAAACGGAAATACAAATTTATGAAATGCAAATAAAAACTTCAAATGAATTTGGTCCGTTTTTAAGGCAATTCATACATGTGATAAACAGCAAATAACATATTTCAATATTAATTTCAATTTGATTGAGTTTCAATTCATTTTTGTCCGATTATAGCTATCTGGAAACCTATAGTTCGGAGAGAGAGTAATAGAATATCACAATTTTATGTAAAAGCGTATTTCCTTCACGAGCAGTATAAATAAATGTTTTAACTAAACGAATTTGTTAATTGGGAATATAAATATTTTCAAGTTAAATCCCAAACTATCCTAAGATTTTTCAGAAACAATAAATATAGTAAATAGTATAGTATATTCTTAGATAAGTATTAGATATTAATCCCGATAGTTTTAGAAACGTCAAATATAGTATGTCTACAAAAGTATTAGGCATTAATCTTGATGGTTTACAAAAGACAAATATAGTAAATAGAATAATATAATAATATAATATAGTATATTCAACAAATACAGTATAGTATATTCTTACATAAGTATTAGATTTTAATCCCGATGGTTTAGAAACGACAAATATAGTAAGCCTAAATGAGTATTAGGTATTAATCCTGATAGTTTACAAACGACAAATATAGTAAATAGTATAGTATAATAATATAGCATATTCGACAAATATAGTATAGTATCTTCGAAAATATAGTATAGAATATTCGACAAATGTAGTATGCCTACATAAGTATTAATCATGATGGTTTACAAACGACAAATATAGCAAATAATATAGTATAATAATATATATAGTAAATAGTATAGTATAAGTATTAGATATTAATCCCGATAGTTTAGAAACGACAAACATAGTATTAGGTATTCAAAACATAGTATTAGTTCTACAAAAGTATTAGGTATTAATCTTGATGGTTTAGAAACGACAAATATTGTAAGCCTAAATAAGTATTATGTATTAATCCTGATGGCTTACAAACGACAAATATAGTAAATAGTATAGTACAATAATATAGCATATTCGACAAAGATAGTATAGTATCTTCGAAAATATAGTATAGAATATTCGACAAATATAGTATGCCTACATAAGTATTAAGTATAAATCCTGATGGTTTACAAACAACAAATATAGTAAATAATATAGTATAATAATATATATAGTAAATAGTACAGTATAAGTATTAGATATTAATCCCGATAGTTAAGAAACGTCAAATATAGTATGTCTACAAAAGTATTAGGTTATTATCTTGATGGTTTACAAATGACAAATAAAATAGAATAATATAATAATAAAGCATAGTGCATTCTTACATAAGTATTAGATTTTAATCCCGATGGCTTAGAAACGACAAATATAGTAACTCTAAATAAGTAATAGATATTAATCGATGGTTTACAAACGACAAATATAGTAAATAGTATAGTATAATAATAAAGCATATTCGACAAATATAATATAGTATCTTCGAAAATATAGTATAGAATATTCGACAAACATAGTATGCCTACATAAATATTGCATATGTATTAGTATTAGATAAGATTCTATTTGTTTTTTTCCTGTCGAGTTTTAATTTTGTCAAGCAGAGAAGGTCTACTTTTTTTTTCATTATAAGTCTTATATTTATGCCTTACTTAATGAATAAATATTGTCAAGCAATATCCGATTTATAATAATAAAAAAAAAGAATAAATAATCCAAAGATATTTTTATACCAAAAGAAACATCGGTTATTATTTTTGTTCTCGGATTTTCCCCTCTTTACAAATATAGCGATGATGCAGAATGAAAAACAACACTACAGAAGGCGGAAAAAGCATCTTAAAGTTTCGCATGATTCAAGCAAAGCAAAATCTCTTTCTGTTGGAGAAAAGACATTTGCATTCATTACAAAAGAACAAGAAAAGACAAGGGGGAAAAAAATTCAGCCATCAGAAGAGATAGCTTAGGATGCCGAAAAAAAAGGGAAGTTTAATGGTAAAAAAGGGAAAAAATAGGGCAGTAAATAAAAGAACAAAAAAAAACTTTTTTTTTTCATTTGTTGAAAAGGAAGGGAAGCAAAAAGCAACAGTTTCCTTATTCATTGTGAATTAAAGCAAAGACATATACGTATATAACAGGGAGGGAAAAAACCAGTATCGTGGTTCCTTTGAATAAGGTTTTTCGTTTGGTTGACCGTCGACAGCCATTTTTTTTTCTAGTTTTTGTCTTTGAAAAGAACGAAATTGAAGGGAGTGTAAAAAATGCCATCGTTGCTATTGTTTACACGAAACCATGTATAACGACGCAGTCGGGTTGGCGTATGGGGTTAAGTTGGAAAAACATGCAAAAACAGCGGGTGGAAGTGAGTTTTAGATACAAAGTTAAAATGTTGAAAAGAATTTTTATTCGGGTGCATCAGCTTTGATAAAAATATTTCATGAAAAATGTCAGTTTCCTTTATTTCTTTTTTATTCTCTACTACTTCAGCTCTATTTTCTTTCCATTTTAGAGTTAGGGAAGGTAAATTTAACGTCGAGGCCTAGGTTATCTTTTGCGAAGCATAAAAGTGGCACGTTTTGCTTTGTTTGCACATTATGTTTAAAAAAAAAGCCATGGATGCGTGCATAATATAAATGTCCTTCCACAGTAGTTTTAACATCAAAATGTTTGAAGACAGTACATTTTTAGTAAAAGGGTTTAATGAGTCAAGAAATAAATAAATAAACAAATAAAATAAATGGATTAAAGAATTAAACACAAGTATTATAGTTATGGAAAATGCTAGTTAACCCATTAATAAACTATGAATAAACTGAAAATCGCAAATAAAAAAATAAAATGGGGTGGTTAAAAAATGAAACTTATCATTGAGCAAAGTTTCAGGTGCGAATATATTGGGTTTCTCTTTCCTGGAACTTTTTGAAATCTGGATGCAAGCTGATTGGATTTTAATTTATTGCAAGAAACTCTACAATACCATTGCAGTCTGGAAAATAGTAGAAGATTTTAATGGTTTTCCTCATCCTACAATGAAACAGACATATTTTGTCACTTTAAAACACTCGTCTTCTTTAAGGAGACAAATTTTGCCAAAATGAAAGATTTCCGAAAAAATAATTAAATAAAAACTCTTAGCACTTAATGTATCGAACTCCTCAAATCTACAACGTGGGCACCGTATAGTTTGATCCTTGGCCAAGGTTTGATCAATATCGCCCGAACAAAAACTAATGCAACAGATATAAACTATACAAATGCCCGAAGCGGGATTCAAATATTGGATCTTCCTGGTACAAGGCCCACTCCTTTACCACCATTCACTTGGACAGCTTGTCTCGTCATTTTATTTTTGATTGTCCAGTTTTCATTCTAGTTTGCGATGATGTTTCGAGTTGAGGAAACGTATTCGTTATATATTTGGGAGTTCGCGTTTTGTCACAAATCACTTGATTTCGTGACGAAATGATTCTCAAAATTAACAAAATACAACTCAGAGATTGCTAAATCGTCAAAAGTGAGAGTTCGATTTCTGAGAGTTTGTACATATATATCTAACTTTTCCCTTTAAATGTCCTCTTTTCTCTTTGAAATTCACTTGTTTTCTGAATTGGTCCAAAATGATAAGATTACTGATTTGGATATTAAGAGACATCTCTGGGTAGTCTGTTCATCGCCTCGAATAATATAAAATAAAATAATAACTCATCAAATTGCTAAACGTTACTTTTTCCTCTGAATTTCACTTTAAATGACTTCTTTGAAGACGAGTATATTTAGGTACTTGTCTGAAATTTACTTGCTTTCTGATTTGAGTTCAAAGTGATAAGATTTCGATTCTGGATATTAAGACACTTGGTAGTTTATTTTTTTGACAGTAATAATATACAGAAATAAGAACTTATAAAATATTGAAAGGTTTCCATTTCCTCTAATTTTCTTTAAAACTTAAAACCCTCTATGAAGGAGTATTATACTTAAAAATCCTCCATAAAAGATCATATATTTAAATACTTGTCTTGGAATTAAATTCAAAATTATTGCATAATGAGGAATAGGGCAGGAAAATCTTCGCATCTGCCAAGAGAAAAATACATTCTTAGACAAAAATAATAAAAAAAATTAAAAACTAATGATAAGTTTTTCATACAAAACCTGATAACTGTCATACCTAAGAAAGATACTGTCCAATCACTACAAGTCTGATTTATCATTCCAGACAGGTAAGATTTTTATGATTTTAGTTCTTCACAAAATGTACGGAGAAAAATGATGCTTCAGTACATGATACTAAAATCATTATTATAAATACGTATTTACAGCGGACGCGGGTCACCCAGGATAAGGCACTTCAATATAAATTTCGTCACATTAATTGTAAATTCGAATACTAAAAGACAATTGAATATGAAGGAATATTGGTCATTATGAGTGATTTCCTTCGTTTGACGTATGGAGGTCTGAAAAGCCGTAATAAAAAAAATATTATGAAATTCAAAAAATTAAAGAAACATCTTTCCTACAAAATGTGATAGATTTGAATCAAAGGATATCTGATAGATTTGAATCTGATAATTAGAATCTAAGGATATCTGATAGATTTGAATCGGATAATTAGAATCTAAGGATATCTGATAGATTTGAATCTGATAATTAGAATCTAAGGAAGTGACTGTCCTATCACTGCAAGTCTGATATATCATTCCACACAGAAATGTTGATGATTTCAGTTCTTGTAAATAAAAGGTACGGATAAAAATGATTATTCAGCGTTAGTGAAAGATACCGAAACTATCATAATATGTATTTACAACGAATACCGATGATTCAGTATAAGGCACTCCAATATAATTAGAATCTAAAGATATCTGATAGATTTGAATCGGATAATTAGAATCTAAGGAAGTGACTGTCCAATCACTGCAAGTCTGATATATCATTCCACACAGAAATGTTGATGATTTAAGTTATTGTAAATAAAAGGTACGGATAAAAATGATTATTCAGCGTCAGTAAAAGATACCGAAACGATCATAATAAATGTGTATTTACAACGAATACCGATGATTCAGGATAAGGCACTCCAATATAAATTTCGCCTCAGTATTAATTTTAAATTTGAATATCTAAAGGCATTTGATTTATTCCAAGAAATATTCACGCAATGTTATGAGTGATTTCCATCATTTGAAGCATAGAGGTGTGAAAAGCCGGATTCAAGACTTGAGAAATGAGTTGGGAGGGAGGGATAAGTTGAAGTGATCCCCACAGACAAATAAAGGGGAACACCTCGAAATCTGTCACAAGAGTCATCAAAAAAAGTTCAAGAATCCCAACACTTGCTTCGCTGGTGGTCCGAAATTGTCTCTAACATATATCTTGGATATTTTTTATAGCCTTCAATTGAAGGAGAAGAATTATTAAATGGAGAAATTAAATGGTTTATTTAGTGGTTTGTTCTTCGAAGAGATAATTAATAGTTTGAAATGCTCATGTATTATTAAACGATAGATTTGAAACACATTGTAATGATACTAACAAATAACTTATGAAAAACGAGTTATATTTCAAAGAATAAAAATGTAGCTTTGTGTTTTTTTTTCCTCTTTGATATTTCTTATTCAAAAATTATTTCTATTGTTAATATAATTTATGTTCAGATGTCAGTAATGGCCCACGAAATGCTGATCTCTATGCATTGCTTTTTAAAATGGTTATTACACGTATTACCTTCACAAAATGAAACTAAAATGAATCCGATTAGACTTTTTACACCTGATTACAATTTTAATCTAATTCAGCTTTTTTCAAAATTATTTTTAATTTTAAAATTAAGTTTTTTTTAAATTAACAATACTTGCAACTATAATACATTTGATTTGTCCGATTTTCCTTTGCTTTTTGAGAAAAACTTGTACACAGAAAAAATAAAATAAACCCACAATTTTTGCAATACGAAACTAATTAAAATACTATGTTTATTATGATTATAAAACAAAAATAGAAATATTTATATAGATAAATTCGCTAATTGAAAGACTGAAAACGTAACGGTATGGACGTGCACGTTTTAATTAATTAGCACTTTTTTTATATACAGCATTAGTTCGATTTTATAGAACACGCGTACTACAGCATTCAGAGCATGTTAATGGAACGTTATTTTTATACGCTAAGAAATTTATTTACTACTGCATATAACTCCCCTCCCCCTGGTACTGTAAGTAAAACAACAATTTCATTACGCAATTACAGTTATTAAAATATGCCAGATTGTAAAATTTTGTATCACCTGGACGTTCTGTAATCATACTTCAAAAACTTTCAGAGAATACACATTCCTCAAAAGAATAGATATATCCGTCACTTTCCAGTTTTTCTGAAAATAAAATATTTTTATATTAGATTGATGAAAGTATACAATAGTTGCAAAACACACAAGCGAGAATTTTTTTTTCATTGATGTAGTCTAAAGAACAAAATACTAGATACACATATAGCTATGGTAGTTATAAAATATAAAAAGTATCAGCAATTATTAGTTTTACTAATATTAAGTTTCGTCTTAGTTTAAGTTTTTTAGAGCAAGATTTCATTTAAGACCGGTTTTATTCAATATTTGGGTTTAGTTATTTAATATAATGTACTTAAAGAGCAAGTCACTATTTTTATATCTTACAATTCATAACGCTTTTACAGAAAAATATACTTATGAGTACGCAATAAATATGCAGAAAAAAAATGACTGATGATTGCGTGCACTGTCATTTATTCTTTAAATTCGCGCAGTTTGTTCTAGAGACAAATCGAAAAACGCAACGAGTAAAAATAATAGCTAAAAGGGGCCAAATGAGACTAAATTATTGGTCCATATTTTTAAGGCAAAAAATAAACAACATGCGTCGGAAATAAAAAAACTATACTAATTCAGAAAAAGTACATGGTAAAAATTCCTGATCAAATTCCGGTAAAAAGTACCGGCACTCACTTCTTTCCGCAATTTGATCCGGAATTTCCTTACGCTTTTTACCATAATTTTATCCGCAATTTTCATCGGTAAATGTTATGGGATAAAAAGTCTGATACACCATAATTTTTACAGTAATAATTACCATAAAATCACTGAATTTTTCTCTTTAAATAAATATTACTGTAAAAATTACGGAAAATGGATTTTACGGCTGATGTATCAAACTGACGGTATTTTTCACTGTGTAAACTTTTGTGTTCGATTTTGTAATTTATTTATACACTTAAAGTAACACAATTAAGATAGTATTTTCGAATTATTATGATAGAATGTGTAGTTTGAAATATTCTAATTAAAAATTATTAAGGGGGAATTTTTTAAAAATTATTTTTATCTTTACGGCAGTATATAACAGGAAAAGCACATTGAAATAGTTTATTGAACGGTTTCAGAACTTAACACAAAACTTTTAAAATAATTGAAAAATGCTATAACTGAGCTGAATGATACTTAAGTTAGAGATGCAGCTTAAAATGTAATCAAATGGCATACATGCACACATATTTCTGTTGCGACTGCTTTAATATATAATTTTAGAATCCGTTTTCCAAAATTATTATAAGAAAAAGAAAACACTAGGGGTTATATATTAATATTTCGGCTGAAAAAGCATAAACGGTATGAAAATAAAAACGAATCAGAGCCAGAAGAGAAGTGGAGCTGAAAACATCGAATCCAGTTTGTTTGTCAGAGGAACAGTGGAAAAAATTCCAGATCAAAATAGGTAAAAAATACCGGCCCCCTGAGTGTTGGTAAATTTTACCGTAAAATCCGTTTTGATCGGAACATGTTACGGATCAAAAAATTTGATTTACCGTAATTTTAACAGTAATGATAACCGTAAAATCACTGAATTTCTTTAAATAATTAAATATTACTATAAAAATTACGGTATAATATCTTATGTAAAACCGATTTTACGGATGATGCACCCAAAGTGCCGGCACTTAATCCCGTAATTTGACCCGGAATCTTGTTAATCGATTTTTTTTAAGTGAAGCATTCACATATAAATACTATTTACCAGAAATATTCTCATATAATTTTTAAAACAATGCATACAAAATCAAACTAATCTTCAATTACTAATAGGATAAATCCATAAAAGCAGTTTTAGGAAACAAGCATAAATTATATAATATTTTTAAGTTTAGAATGTTCACTATTTTAAATTAACCTGTCGAAACCGTGACGTTTTTTAAATCCCAGACTCAAATAAAGTAAATGAATAAAAACATGAACACAAATTATCATTAAAAGGAACTTTAATCCTTTAACAGAAAGTAAAAAAAGAAGTATGTTTTGTAAAACAAATATCTCCCTTCTGGGCGAAAAGTAAAAAAAGCAAAAGGTGGAAATCCAAAACTTGAGACACAGCACATACAAATTTCCACTACTAACTCATTTTGATACAAGGCAAGGCGACACATATTCCATTTGGATGCTGCGTCACGGAGAACCCATAAGACACAAGGCTGTGCAAAATTTTTCTGTAGGAGTGCTTTCATAAATCATGAAAGCATCTTTATGGCCTTTCACGGATCACAAGCATAAATAAAGAAGAAGAGAAACATTTGCAATCATTTCTTTTGCAAAGGGAGAGAAGAAAAAAAAGAACAAAAAAGTGCTGTGGAAACGAAAAAAGTATTTTACGGTGTTGCAGTGGTGCTGGGATCGAGACAGGAAAAATCCGGAGAAAATTATGGGAATGTTCGAAAACGTGCTAGTAAATAGTGCAGTGTCTAAAATTGAAGACTTAGGGTTGTTTTTACATATGATGAATTGATCAGATTCATCTAGTTTGAGTTGCGGTTATTCATAGAGCGCGAAGGAATTGCAACGCTAGAATTTTTCTTTTCGTTCGAGTGGAACATCTTTCATGAAAGAATGTAACGAAGATTCGAACACAAGGGAAGTTAATTTATAAACTTTTCGTTCCATGAAAATTTTTGGTTGTTGAGTTTCTTTGAAAAATAATTAATTTTTCATAAGAGGGTGAAGCGGAAATAAATAACTTTACTTTCCAGCGTTTATAATGATTTAGAATCACTATGAAATTCATTGTTATATGGTTCTAAATTAATATGTGTATCGGAAAGGGAACTAAAAGCTCGTGGTCAAGTATGGAAGAAAGTTCTGAACTGGTTTAATAAAGTTTATGCTGTTCTGAATTAATATGTGTATCAGAAAGTGAACTAAAAGTTCGTGGTCAAGTGTGTAAGAAAGTTCTGAACTGGTTTAATAACGTTTATGCGGTTCTAAATTAATATGTGCATCGGAAAGTGAACTAAAAGTTCGTGGTCAAGTATGGAAGAAAGTTCTAAACTGGCATAAGAAAGTTTTTGCATATGGTTATGAAGATAATGCGATCAGTGTTTCCCAATCTATGGGTTGCAAGATCCTTTAAGGTAGGTCATTAAAGCTTCTCGGAGAATAAAATTAAACCATTAATTCCTTTTTTTTCTTCTTCTTAAAGGAGCATATTGAAAGCGTTTATTAATGAGTTAGATACACACACTCTCAGAAATAAAACTCTCACTTTTGACGATTCAGCAATCCTTTAGCAGCATTTCGTTAATTTTAAGAACCATTTCGTCACGAAATCGCGTGATTTGTGACGAAACGTGAACTGTCAAATATAAGAAGAAAATGTTTCCTCAACTCGAATACTTCATTGTAGAGCATTGTGGGAGATTGTTATCTAAAATTATGAAATTAGAATAAAGACTAGGCAAACAGAAAAAAATGTGATGCATTAAGCAGACCGGCTGTCAAATGGTCAAGAAGTTGGCCTCCTACCAGGAAGATGCGAGGTTCGAATCCTGCTTCAGGCATGGATGTAATTTTTCTCTCTGTTCTATCTGTCCATGTTGCGTCGTGCCATCTGTATGGTGCCCATGTGAAAGTAAAGGGTTACACATGATATTTAACCACTTGATTCTGTTTGATCTTCTTACCAGCTGATTGATATATACTGGGAGGGAGATTGATATTTAACCACTTGATTTTTTATTGCTTAGAAAAGTTTGACAACGAGTTTCTTTTTCTTTCTGAAAAATAAATAAAATTACGAAATATTTTTTTTTAATTTTGACGAAATTAATTTCCTCGAATAAGTGACGATATTTATTTCATCCCTTTGACGAAAGTTTTGCTCGAAGCATATACCAAGAACGGAAAGTTTCGTGATATTTGAGTATCTATTTACTACAGTGTAGGGTTCCCAACCATTGCGCACATTGAAGTGGGATTTTTCGGAAAATAAAACTAAATCATTCAATTCTTTTTATCTATTTTGTTTCCTTCACTGTGATAATTATTTTTAAAGCTATTATCACGGTGATAAATTAAGTACACGCAAGTCTTGCGACTAATAGGATTTGCAACACATGGTTCCTGAGACCCTTCGCAGCGGATAACTAAAAAAATTTCGGTAATTAAACTGAAACATCAATTTTTTTTCTTCGTTTTAAGCGTGAACATTGAATAAGAGAATCTCCATTTTTTCTTTTAAGTATTCCGTTTTCTTTTCTCTGATATTTTTTTTTTTAAATTTCTTTTTTTTGAAAGTTGTTATCATAGTGATAGATATTGCCGTAAGAGATCATTTGAGATTGCAAACCATAAGGGATATTGCAATTTATATGGCTCCTAATCATAGTAATAGAAGTTGCCTTAAAAGATCAACTTAGGATGCAATCCGCAAAGGATATTACAATTTATATGGCTACTAATCATAGTGAAACAAATTACTCTAAGAGATCAACTTAGGTTGCAATCCACAAGGGATATTGCAATTTATATGGCTTCTAACTTGTGAGTTTTGAGATCCACTAAAAAGGTCACTAAAATTTCTCGGGAAAAAAATTTAAACCATCAATTTTCTTTTCTTTTAAAATTTGTAACACTTTCCTTACTAATTTTTTCATACACTTTCCTATTTTGTTTCCTTCACTAAAACAATTATTTGTTAGAAGTTTTTTTTATAAAATTGTTATAATTTTTTTATTGACTCCCATTATTATTTACGCAGTTTTGTTTCATTGATAAATCTCCGACCCTATTTGTTTATCCACTGGTTTAGCCCGCTTCGAAATTACAAGATTTTTTTTTTCTTTCAAGGAGATAGTGGACCTGTAATTTCATTTTACGTTTAATGATTGAAACCAAACTTATGGTGTGCTACTCAAAGATATACAAGATACATCATGTGGCAAGTTTTCACAAAAATAGAAAAGAAAGAAAAATTAAAAAATGATAATGATTATAATTAAAACGCAATTGTTAATGACAACTGATTAAAAAGCCGGTATCGGTGCGAATTTTAATATACAATTTAATTTTTCCAAAAACATGTTCAAAAATTAGAATTAAAATAAAGGTTATACGAAATTATTTTAAATATATATTTTTACATAAATAAAAATAAATAAAGAGATTTTTTAAAAAAAAGAAGTTAATTTTAAAATATTTCTTATAAATTATTATAATTTCTTATTATTATTTGGTCAAAATTAAACTTATTTAGAAAATATTGTTGTGCAAGGGACATTTTTTAAATATGTATAATTAAATAATTGCATTCACTCTAAATGTCCAACATTTTTTTCTGAAACTATTCAGAGTATTCTGAAAATGTATAGTTTAGATAAAAATAATTAGATTTTTAGCATTGGAATTCACCAGTAAAAAGGAAAGTTGATTTTCGATTCCATTCTGGTAAAAATATAATTTTTAAGATATTAATAAAACAACAGATTGATTTTTTTTCAAATTGAGCACGAGATGTTGCGTAGGTGACTTCTACATTGTATAGATATTGGACAAATATAATTTTATGATCAATTTCGACGAACTTATCATGCATAATTAATTTTTGAATCATTTTAGCTAATATTAAGAACATTAATAAATACATTATTGAACAAAATAGTCTTTATATTTATCAAAGAAATTTAATAGAATGTTTCATAACCAAATATTATTAAAATTATTAATATATTATGTTTTAAAAGATTCGTCAAGTTTATGTATTTAACAGTTCTATAGAATGTCGATAGATGGCGCAAACATAAACAGGCCAAATTTTGAAGTTACCCCGCTTTCTCTGAAATAATAAAACTCCTTTTTCAACCAAGTTTATAAATAAATCTAATTAAAATAATCTATTGATAAACAATAATAATCTCTAAATAATCTATAATAATATTATCAAAATTCTAGTCAAGACAGCTTTATTAATTCTTTGGATGAACTTTTCGTAATTAAGTTTTTTATATGCAAGCTGTGAAAAGTTATTTGGACACGATTGTTACACAGTCTAAACATATTTAGACATTAGATTCTATAGAACTGTTCAAATTAAATTTAAAAGGAATATGGAACAGAATTCCTAAGTCTAACCTAGATAACTTTATTATCCTTTGAAATTAAGTTTTCTGTGTTTGTTTCAATTATGAAATTTTAACATGAGGGGATTTCAAAGCATCAAACTTTGAAATTAAATTATTGTTGGCAGCATTATCATTTGACAATTATTAAATTTAATTTTGATTTTTTTTAAAATTCATGTTTTACACAAATTAACAAAACAAAAGACAATACCGTTTGATAATTATTAAACGTATTTTTGCTCTCATTTAATTTATAATTATTGCTCGTTCACAAACAAAACGATTCAGACAAACTCTAAAACTCCCAATACGAATGAATTACACTTTTTATTATTTTAAACAAATGTGAATTTAATTTTTTTAACATAACTCTAACTGCTCAATACAAGTCAAAATATATATCTCAAAGACTTAAACTAAAAAACTCTCGAGAAATGTAATATTCTTTAGGATAATAGAAATATTATTTCTAAACTCTCACTAGTTTGGCAAAATTCTAAATATACTTTAGATGTTAGATATTGTAGCACTGTTCAAAGTAAATTTAAAAGAATATGGAATGGAATTCATTTCCTAAGTCTTTCATGCAGGGGAATTATTTATGATTAATTTATACAATACTTAGACAACTTTATTAATTCTCTGACAGCATTCTTTGAAATTAAGTTTTATGCGTATGCTGCGAAAATAAATTTCGACATAAAGGATTTCGAAGCATCAAACTTTTAAAGTAAGTTATTGTTGGTAGCATTAACCTTTGACGATTTTAAAGGGGACAGTGGGAGCCGGGACGGATCAGGGGATAGAACGTTCGCCTTCAAATAAGGTGAACCGGGTTCGAATCCCAGCGATGGCTGGTTGATACGAATTTCGCGTCCCGGCTTGCATTGACCATAGTGATGACGTGAAATACTCTCACTGGTAGATGGATCATGGGTTAGAGTCCCCCAGCCGACAGGCTAACTGTGGAAGGTATTCGTGGTCATCCTCTTCATGTAACGTAAACGCGGGTTAGTTCCATCAAAAAAACCTCCACGAAGGCAAATTTGTGCCTATACTTGATCCAGGAGTTCCCTTGTCTACTAGATTGGGTTCAAAATTACAAGGCTATGGAGTTAAACATTAGTAGTCATAACCCAAAATTGGGTCGGCTGTTCAACGACGTTTATATATATAAAAGGGACAGTGGACGTTCAGAATGAGAAAAAGGCATTCAAAAACCCATTATTTGGTTTCTGAGATCTTAAAAATAAATCACACTTTACTAAGTAATATGCAACCAACCGTGTTAAAATGGTGATTTCTCTATCGAATTATAAGATAATGAATTTGTAAAGGTCCATACATCAGTATGTAGTTCTCGTCAAGGAAAGTTGCTTTTTCTCGTAATGGAATTTTTAAATTGTTCTCACAACTTCAAAAAGTTTCTTATGGGGCACCAGTTTTTGTTTTATTGTTGTAAAAAATGTATAGGTGTATCTTGTTTTATTTAAAATGTATTTGATTAATTCAATACCTTAATTTAATTTTTTAATAGTTGAACAAAAATGATTAAAGCGTGTTTTTCGAAGAAATTTTTGGTAATAAAATAAAAATTTAAAGCCCAGGTACGTTATAATTTTATACTGTTACACAACCATTTAAATTTAATAAAAAATATATACTATAAACAACATATCTGGGTGAACAATTAATTAAAAAAATTAAATTCATTCGAAAGGATATTTTTAATTATCAAAAATTAAAAAACTTACTTATAGCTATACACTTAAACTGATTATTTTTTTTCTAAAACATTATACACAAACTTTTATTAATTTTACCAATATTCGATTAAATTTTAAAAATGATCGAATAAAAATTTTACTTTTTTGTTTTGAACGTTTAGTACACCTTATTGAGTTTAGATTTTTTTTTCAAAATTTATAATGTTTTAATCACAAATAAAGCGAAAGACAATACCATTCGATAATTAATAAATGCAATTTTGCTCTCATTTATTTTATAATGCCCGATTCACAAGCAAAGCGAATGAAAAGGATATTTAGTCAAACTCAAAGACCCCTAAAAGGAAAGGGCAACACTTATTATCACTTTAAACAAATTTTATAAACCAGCTGCAAATGTTCAAGTATTATTATGATGCCAACAATAATTTTCTTTCAAAGTTAATTCTTCATGTCGAAATTTCTTTTCATCATAATAATTTGGCAATTATCAAATTATATGATTAAACATTTATAATATTTTGTTAACAAACAAATCGAAAGACAAAGATATTTAGACTAACTCAAAGGAATGCGAGCAATATTTTTTATTATTATTTTAAACAAATGTTATAAACCATCTGCTCAATACAACAAAACTTAAATCTCAAAAACCAAAGCTACAAAACCTCTCGCTAAATACAATATTTTTTAGGATAATAGAAATATTGTTGCAGAGCCTTCACTTGTTCGACAAAACGCTAAATATATTTAGACACCAGATAGCGGGCCTTGTGGCACTGCTCGAAGTAAATTTAAAGGAATATGAAATTGAATGCATTTCCGAAGTCCATATCACAGGGGGCTTATCTCCTACTTAGAGTCTAGATAACTCCATTAATTCTGCGGGTGCACTTTTCGAAATTAAGTTATCTTCTCATATATTTTCCCGTGCTTTAAAAAGCATCCTTTTTTCAGTCCTCCCTACACTATCTTTTCCTTTTCTCGAAAAGAAAGCAGCCATATATATTATAAAATAGATTGCCAGGAATTGGAGATGCAATTGACTCTATGAAGTTTTTCCGAGGGAAGAATGGCTCTTCTCTGGGGAATACTGCCTCATCAATCTTTAAGGCTGTCGGTCGTCTTTCACAAGAGGAGAAAAAATTGTGATATAAGCATAAAAATATAGATATTTTATTTATTTTTTTGGAATTTTTACTTGAGTTACAATTTTTATTTTTACAGTCTTGCTTGTAACTATCTAACATCCAGGAATTTTTTTTTTAAAAAAATAGTTGGTTGTATGTTTTTTTTTCTTTCAGAATTTCAAGAGTTTTGTTTCTTTGAAGAAGTAGTAATTTTAGTTTAAGTACTTAGTCTAGTGCAAAAACATGATTTTGAACAAAATTTTCGAAATTGAGTTTATTATAAATTTTAAATCCCCGAACACTTAGCTTTCTAAAAATACTTTGTTTTTCTTAGTACTCTTAATTATTTGCAAAGTTGTAGCAGTTTTTGTGCAAGGTGATAACAGTGGATAGACTAGAGATTTTAAGTCTTTAAATGCGCTAATCTCAAAATTAGTTTTTTTTTTCAAATTTTAAGCTACCTAAAACACGATATCCCATGTTGTTTTTAAAATAATTGTCTACAATTTTTCACGAGTGTTTATGATTATAGCACACATGTCTTGAACTACAGACTAAGAGAAAAAAGTAGATTTTTTTTTTTTATGCACGTTTCTTTTTTTTTTTTGCAAATTTAATTTTGTTAACTACATTGATCCCTAACCCAGTTGTACATATACTTGCTTTTAACATAATTGGTCGAAACGTAGTTGATAACCTTCTAAATAAAATCCTCAAAGAATTTTTTGCTTTGCGCGATAGAATTTTTTTTCAGCGTATATGCAAAAAAAAAGAAGCCTTATTGGCCATTTAAAAAATTAATTTATAATTGTTCTTGTGCTAGTTTCATAAGTTTTTACATATAATAAAACACATAAACTAGTTCTTAAAATTTCATATTAATATTTTTAAAAAAAGCTGTCGAAACTAGTTTCGAAATTAAATGAATAAGTATCATATCTAGGATAAAACCTATTAAAAAATATATGTTCTTTTAACTTAAATTTGTTTTAATTGGTTTACAATTTTGGTTTCTGCTTTTTGAAATAAATGAAAGGTTTTAAGGATTTTAAATGTTTACTCATTTTATAATTGATGACAGGTTTGAAGGATTTTAAATGTTTACTCTTTTTATAATTAAGTATTAATTTTAGTTGAAAAGTTAGGAGATTAAATATACAGGGCGTGTCAGAAATAATTGCCTCCAGGGTTTGTAAGGATTATAACTAACAAAATATTGTCAATATATCAACAAATTTTATTTGACATGATGAATAAAAGCTTGTATCATAAATGTTTAAGATGTGAACCTACGGTAATGCCGCAGAGTCTTAAATCAAAATTTTGCTACACTCGCAACAATATGCCACGATCAATGGCAGCGGTTAATTGTTGCTTAATTATTATTTAATTGTTGCTCATTATTCCAAGTAATTCCGTAACCACTGCCATTCTATTACGGTAATATGCTCTCAACCCTCATTAAAATTTGTAGAAAGATATCTGTTTCATTGTTTTATGTCTAAAACTGAGTAAATGAGTTTTTAAGGGAGAAAAGTGTAGTGCTTTTTGTGAAATAGAGTGAGACGATTCAAACTTTAAAATATCACAAAATAAATATTTTAAACATTTCTTTAATCAATCATACTTTTAAGAAAACAGCTCAGAGATTATTCATATTAAAAAAAAATGTTATGAACGTAAAGCCTATAATTAATTGCCTAGGGAGTAAATGAGGATCATTGAAGAATAGTATATTTTTTAATTCTCCTACTAAAATTAAATGGGTCTACTTCTATCTTCAATAAGCTTAAAAAGCTTATGGTTGATTAGAAGAAAAAAAAAACTGAAGACTTTTCCAATTCATGGCATATAAACAGGATTAATTGTAAAATCTACTTTTATCAATAAACTCCCATGTATCAAACGATATAACATTAAGTTAAGATGTAATTCTTTATGGTTACATCTGCATCAATGAAGGTAACAGAATTACAATCAAAGTTTCAAAGGCACCATTGAGCGAAAAGTAGATCACTTGAAATAAAAGAACTAATTTTTCGCACCAGTTCAGTCACCACCACGCCTTCCAATTTATTTTATGTCTCTCAGCCAAATCGTGAAGATACGCAACGAAACAATATGCACCCCCAAACAACTTTCTAAATGCCACTTAAATGTTATCACTTTTACCACACCTATCCCGATCTCTCCACACACCCCATACACCTGGAATACTTTACCACTGGATACGTGAAGGCATAACCTGGAGTGGGCAGTACGGTGCAGAGGAGAGGAGGGAGTCCAAAAATTATTCCCCAAAGGAAGGGTGGAATATGAAGTGTCACGTACCGAATTTCCCTTAATCCCGTTTTTCCCCTATGCTCCAGGGAAAAAAAAAGGAAAAAGGGCCTCTGTTGAGATCGATCCCGGAAGAAAAGCAGGAAAAATAAAGTAAAAAAAAAAATCGGAAGAATAAATCACGCCCAGAATTTCTCTTTTATGCCCTTTCTGAGTCTGGTTTTTCGGAGTGTGCCTTACTAAAGGATTGCTGAGGGCATCATGCTTCCCCCCTCTCCAGATCCTCTCCCTTCTCCAACTTTTTTTCTGGGATCAGGTATGAATGGGTGGTACTCCGGAAAAATCTGCAACAATGAGCAGGTGAATGGTGTAGTAGGTGCAAGAAGGCACTTACGCTGATTGCTTCATTTTTACCTTCAGAATTCTGATTATTTAATCAAGGGAAGGTGGTAATAATATTGTTAAGCATTAAAGAACTTAAAATGCTTAAAAGGATGAAAGGGGGGCACCATAAATTTTCCCTCTACTTTCTTAAAAGTAGTTATGCAACAGCAGTTTGAGAGGCTATTTTTATCGTTCTGAGGAGTTTTGTACTAAGAAGTTTTTAATTTCCTCCAAAAAGAAAAGAAAAGAATGCTTTTGTAAAGCTGTTAAATTTCATAGAGAACCAGCTTATTTATTAATTTTTAATTTTTTGTTTATTATCAAGGTGCGTAGTCAATTTTTTCAATAAAAAATAAGCACCTTTAAAGCACTCAAAATTTTTTTAAGCACTTTTAAAAAAATATCATGTTGGCAAGTTTTTGACAATTGACGGTTTTATCCAGTTTCAACCGTCATGTCAAAAAAAAAATTTCTTTTTTGGCATAGTTTTAAAAATTATGAAATTTTGAATGATGTAAAATGAATGACGCTTTCCTACGCTACGGACTGACGGTACGCCGTAATAGATTGGGGTTGAATTAATTGTGAAAACGTTGAATAGAACAATATGAAGTGTCTTTTTGTATAATACGTGGAGAAAATAAACATGGTAAAGGGAAAATTAAGCACTTTTTAAAAACACCCAATGAAAAAAGCCCATTAAAGGGCTTTTAAAAAACGAAAATTGAAAATAAGCACCTTTAAGCACTTTTTAAAAACGCTACGCACCCTGATTATGTATTGAATAAGCAAACACAAACGTTTTCAAACAATTTTTTTCATTGAACACGTTCAATTATTGACCTTCATTCACTGTTAAAAACTGCTTTAAATCTATGTCTTTTTGATAACTTTCAGTCGTAACGTAAGTTAATAAAGTCTTTGTGATAATATTTTACATTACAATTTCTTCAAAGAATTTTTATTTCTAAAAGCTATAATTCCATACAAACTGTTCCTTTAAGGAGGCAATATATTAGGTAGCAATATACAACGGATTATCATTGTACAATAAGGAGTACGGATTGTATTTACAATTTCCACAGGGCATTTTAATAAAAAATTAATCCTCTGAGGGCTAGACACAGATGTTTCCCAACTGCAACCTAGTTGCTTTGCTATAACAAGAACCGGTGTTGCCCCATTTTATTCATGGAGAAATCAGTGAGAAATCTATAACAGGAAACTTTAGTACAGATTTGACTAATGCTTGGATGTTAAATTAATATAAATTGTTTTTACCAATAAAGTTAAAAGAAGCAGAAAAATATCAAAGATGAAAAGAAAGTTTGTGATAGTTTATACAGTCTGTATTATAACCTTTCATCAAAATACACACCGAAATTAAAAATTAAAAAAAATTCACCTATGTTATTCGAAGTTAAATACTAGTTATTTTATAACAAAAATACAATTCAGCTGTAACTATATTAAAATGCACAATATACTCACTTTATCTAACAAAGCAGTAATTCCTTTAGAAATCTCTAGCATTCTGAAAAGAAGATAAAAAATATATGTCAGTGAATTAAGAAATACGTAAAAACTAATCATATCATGTATAATGAGAAATATAATCAAACGATGAAAAGTAAGCACGTTATTAATTTATTTTGAGAGTGGTTTAAAACCTGTTTATTTTGAAATCGCGAATCGTGAAGTTGATTTAATTTTTTTAATCATTTTATTAACCAGTAGTTTTCTTATTGCAAGGTTATGGACCAATAGTTAGTCGAAAAATTGATTAGATCAAGTAAGAAATCGAAATGTTGCTACAGTCATATCACTTTCTTAATAAATACCTTCTGGTTATTTATAAAACGAATGGCCTAATTTCAGACATAATAATATACAAGGATTCATAGTTAATAATGACATTAAGAACAAAATAAATATATTACAAATTGCAATATAAATTAATCCCTCTACTTCATTACTTTCTCAAATCGTGCAAAAAAAAAAACTACATTAAATGTTTTAAAAATCATCGAAAAAAAATCGTAATAACACAAAATCTACTAAGCGATTAATATAAATTTAATGTGGATTACAAAACCACATTATTTTAGAAATAAAGAGCATTTAAAAACAAATCTTATCAAAGAAAGATAAGTTTATTTAAACATTTTACATGCGTGGGGGGTTTAAAAAAAACTAACCAAACCACCGTGTAATAAAGACGTAAGGCACATTCACGTTTTGTCAGGCACTTCACTTATCTAAGTTTCTAATCTCACTAATGTTGCAACGAAATGGATATTTTTTTTTATCTCGTTAATATCTTTTCCGCCATGTTAGTTTCGTTTTTAATGGTCTTCACGGAGTTCAGAAACTTTTTAAAAGTACCCATAATCGGTGCATCGTATATCTTTTCGCTGTCTGGGAAAGGAAGGAGTCAAGAGAAAATTGAAAAATCATGATGCAGAGAATTTTGGTGGCCGACGAGTTCTAAATTTCCTTCCCTTTTTTTTCTGGTACGTTGAAGGAAATATGAAAGGAGATAATGAGTATATGGAGTTGGAACAGCTTGTTCTATTTGTGGTTGTAAGAAACGCTAGATTAACAGAAAGTCCACTTAGAAATCGTTAGCTCTCATTGATGGAATATTTTTCTACTTCAATGAAGTAGTTTTTTTTAAATTTAGATGCCAGTTTCCTTTTGGAATTAGTAACAAATTAGTACATGAAATTAAATATATGAAATGCATAAAAAGAATAAAAACATTTCACACAATAGAAAAACCTATCGCTTGGTTACTTTGTAAGACCTGAAAGTAAAAATGATTATAGTTGAGTGTAAAGTGTGAGATTTAGAAGATAGACCATTGAAGCAGAAATCAGATGGGGAAAAATGCCTTATTATTTAAAGACTTAAATTCTAACGAATTAATTCTCAAAAAATAGGATAGATGCAATTTGAAGAGCGATTTTTCCTACATTTTTTAAAATAAATAATGAGTTTATTGATTTTGAACAGCTTGTTCCATTTGTGGTTGTAAGAAAAGCAAGATTAACAGAAAGTCCACTAAGAAATCGTTTGCTCTCATTGATGGAATATTTTTCTACTTCAATGAAGTAGTTTTTTTTTAATTTAGATGCCAGTTCCCTTTTGGAATAAGTGACAAATTAGTATAGATATATGAAATGTATAAAAATAATTAAAACAATTCACAGAACAGAAAAACCTATCGCTTGGTTGCTTTGTAAGACCTGAAAGTAAAAATGATTATAGTTGAGTGTAAAGTGTGAGATTTAGAAGATAGACCTACTATTGACGCAGAAATCAGATGGGGAAAAGCACCTTATTATTTCCGACTTTAAATTCACAAAAGATAGTTTAGATGTAATTTTAAAAGCAAATTTTCACAATTTTTTTTAAAAAAGAGATAATGAGTATATTGATTTTGAACAGCCTGTTCTTTTTGTGGTTGTAAGAAACGCAAGATTAACAGAAAGTCCACTAAGAAATCGTTTGCTTTCATTGATGGAATATTTTTCTACTTCAATGAAGTAGTTTTTTAATTTAGATGTAAGCTTCCTTCTGCATTAAGTAACAAATTAGTACAAAGATATGAAATGTATAAAAAAAATTAAAACATTTCACACAAAGAAAAACTTGTTTTTTTGCTTTGTGAAACCAGAAAGTAAATATTATTGTAGTTGAGTGTAAAGTGCGAGATTCAGACGATAGACCACTAACGCAGAAATCATATGAGGAAATAACGCTTTTTTATTCAATGACTTAGATTTTTCACACTTACAATATAGTTTAGATGTAATTTTTAAAAGCAAATTTTCACAAGTTTTTTTTTAAAAGAGATAATGAGTATATTGAGTTTGAACAGCTTGTTCTATTTGTGGTTATAAGAAGCGCAAGATTAACAGAAAGTCCACTTAGAAATCGTTTGCTTTCATTAATGGAATATTTTTCAACTTCAACGAAGTAGTTATTTTTTTCAATCCAGATGTCAGTTTCCTTTTGTAATAAGAAACAAATTAGTTTAAAGATATGAAATGCATAGAAAAATTAAAATATTTTATATAAAAGAAAAATGTATCATTTGGTTGCTTTGTGATACTAGAAAATAAATATTATTTACATAGTAGAGTGAAAAGTGTGAGAATCAGACGATAAACGACGAGACATTAGACGGGGGAAAAATGTCTTTTTATTTGATGAATTCAGACTTAAAATTCTCAAAAGATAGGCAAGATGAAATTTGAGAAGCAAATTTCTATAGTTATTCCTTAGCATTATTTCAAAATGAGTAATTTACAAGCCTCAGAATGTGTTCAATAAATAACAGCACAATGCACCGAAACATCTTAAATGCCTAAACGAAAATCGCAGGGGATTTTCCCCTCAAACCACTTTCCCAAACATTTTGAAAAGTGTTACTTCTCTTTGTATTTCCCCAGATACTTAATTATTTTGCATTTTAAAATATATCCAAAAAATATTTCGAATTTTTAAAAGTATATCGAAGAAAAAAAATATTCCAATAACCCCCATAAAAGAGAGCTGTATAAAATGCCTAAGTATTTCTCTCAAGTAGTTAAATCAGTCTACCTACACAGTTTAAACCGAGTTTAATTTAATTGACAGAATAATTCCGGGGAGAACTTAATACAATCACATGGATACAAGACCGCTCCTACTCCAATAGAATTCATTACCATAGAGAAAATACCTGGCTATAATTAGAAGCGCAACAGCGCGTTGTCAAGCGAAACGCGCGCGTCCACAATGCAAATAACGTCATTAATATATCGCGAACAACGTCTGCGTTTTCCCCTCTGAACGTTGCTTGACCAGTCGGACGTCGGGTAAATGGTATAAGATAGTTAATTTACGTAGGCTAGACTTCAATTAATCTGTCTCTTTAACCATTATTATATGTCGAAGTGATGCAAGAGGACGATCAGAGCAAGAATAATCATTTTCTGGGTAGTTAAATATGGTTTATGGATGAGGATACTTTTAATATGGACTTGTAAAGGCGGCGGTGTGCTCGGTTTCAAACTTAGTCTGAGTTATGGGACAGACTTGAGACATGTCTGGAATTTCTGAAGATTACGCTAGGGTTAGAGGAACAATTTTTAATTTTATTTTTTCATAAATTATTTACATTACTAGTGGGCTGCGCACCCTGCTCGCTAACTCCGAAAATTGCTACGCAATCTTACATGGTGTGCTTCGCAAACCAAGCTCGCTTCTCTCGCTACTAACTTAGGTACATTGCAAATGCACAAAATTCTAAGAATTCAAAACAATCATTCAAATCCATATAANCATATAAAAACTTCTTTAAAAAAAAAATTACATCTTTTTAGTAAATACTAAGTCATTAAAATAAATTTGAATTCAAATAAATGACAGGTAATTCGTTAAACTTATTAGAAATGTGCTATAGTATAATTTGCGATATAGATCAAAAATCGTCAAATAAATTCGTAATACATAAATTCGTGAAAAAAGCGCTTTCGACAAAATACTAAAATAGAGATCTGTCGACAAAGACTACTCACTTATGCCTAGCTTAATAGTATGAGATTGCAGCAGCTGATGCTCTCTGGTTATTTCAGTTTCCGTTTTTAAAAGCGCTATATGTTGAGCCACCTCAGCTAGATTTGGCATGTGACATTTTTAGCGGCAATCATTGGTCGATTTTCTAGCGTTGCCATTCGGGGAGTTGTAATGAGGGTTTTTTTTGTCGCCGTGTAAGAGAAATAGTAACGTAAACAAAACAAAGCAAACGTTGCCAGCGGCGGAAAAGAAATACAGCCAAAATTTGGGAGACACGTAAGAGAATTATATTATTTACATTATTTAAAAAAAAAACGTTATAAACATTAATACAGATATATTTTTATAAAAAAAAGGTGTATGACACAATTAGCATTCGGAGACCTAATCAAATTTATTTCATACCCAAGTCTACACTGAAAGAAATGGATACTCGAATTTCACGAAACTTTCTACGTTTTTGACGAAACAGTTTCCTAGTATATACTCCGAGCGAACATTCCGTCAAAGGTCCTATCGTCATCTCTTCGAGTAAACGAATTACGGAAATATTTCGTCATTCCACTTTTTTCCACAAAAAAAAAAAAAAAAAAAAAAAAAAAAAAAAAAAAAAAAAAAAAAAAAAAAAAAAAAAAAAAAAAAAAAAAAANACAAAATACTAAAATAGAGATCTATCGACAAAGACTACTCACTTCTGCCTAGCTTAATAGTATGAGATTGCCGCAGCTGATGCTCTCTGGTTATTTCAGTTTCCGTTTTTAAAAGCGTTATATGTTGAGCCACCTCAGCTAGATTTGGCATGTGACTTTTCAGCGGCAATCATTGGTCGATTTTTCAGCGTTACCATTAGGGGAGTTGTAATGAGGGTTTTTTTTGTCGCCGTGTAAGAGAAATGGTAACGTAAACAAAACAAAGCAAACGTTGCCACCGGTGGAAAAGAAATACAGCCAAAATTTGGGAGACACGTAAGAGAATTATACTATTTACATTATTTAAAAAAAACGTTATAAACATTAATACAGATATATTTTAATAAAAAAAAGGTGTATGACACAATTAGCATTCGGAGACCTAATCAAATTTATTTCATACCCAAGTCTTCACTGTAAGAAATGGATACTCGAATTTCACGAAACTTTCCGCGTTTTTGACGAAACAGTTTTCTAGTATATACTCCGAGCGAGCATTCCGTCTAAGTGACCTATTGTCACCTCTTCGAGAAAACGAATTACTGCAATAGTAAAGAAATATTTCGTCATTCCGCTTCTTTCCAAAAAAAAAAAAAAAAACTAGTAGAATCAGTCTAATCTATCTTTTCCTCTAATAATCACTTTATCGTTGGCACCCATACAAATGGATCATTGTCGCCTTAACAACACAAGAAAGACAGAAGTGATCAAAAGGGATTATGATTACAAAAAGGGATAATTATCATTAAAAGGGAAAGTTTATTCATTGCATGAAAATATTTGTTTGATAGCTTATGCCTTTATGTAGTTAATATTAAGTTTTTAATTGAATTAATGTTCTTGATGTCACTAATATATGAACACGAGAGTCATTGCTCAACAATAAATAACAAATGTTAACTCAAACAATATACATAATAATTCGTCAACAAGCAATAAGTAGACACAGGCTAACTCAATGATCAAAAAGTAACCGGATGCAATAATCCAGAAGTTATGTTAAGGAAACAGTATGTATTAAAGGAAGCAGTATTGTGTCTTTTGCAGTAAAAATCATCCATGGAAAAATAAAGCATTAGCAGGGAAATTTCAGCACAATTTTAGAAAAGGGCTCAACGCTTGAAGGGTCAATTTACTTTAAAGAAAAATGACCAAATTTTCTACAATATTACGTTGGTTTCGCAGTCTATGTCTTAAAAAAAATTAAAAGCGATATATTAAAATAACAATCAGCTTTGCAAATAACCGGCGCTAAAAATGTAGAGTTGAGATTTTTTTTGCTTGAAATTTTTAAGTCACTAAACTTATTCATGGCATAAAAAAATTTATTCGGTTGAGCAGCGATGGCTCAGGTGATAGAGCGGTCGCCTTCCAATGAGGTGAACCGGGGTTCGATCTCGGCGATGGCTGGTCCATACAAATTTCGCATCCGGCTCGCACCGTCCACAGTGCTGACGTGAAATATCCTCAGTGGTAGACGGATCATGAGTTAGAGTCCCCTTGTCGCAAGGCTAACTGTGGGAGGTTCTCGTGGTCTTTCTCTCCATGTAACGCAGATACGGGTTAGCTCCATCAAAAAGTCCCCCACGAAAGCAAATTTCTCCCAATACTCGATCGAGGAGTTCCCATTGTCTTCTGGATTCGGTTCAAAATTACAAGGTGATGGAGTTGAACATCAGTATTTATAAGCCCATAAAAAAATTGGGTCGGCTGTTTAACGACGGTTATAAAATTTATTCGGTTAGAGCCGTGATAGCTCAGGGGATAGAGCGGTCGCCTTCCAATGAGGAGAACCGGGTTCGAATCCCAGCAAAGGCTGGTCGACACGAATTCCGCATCCGGCTTGCACCGACCACAGTGGTGACGCAAAATATCCTCTGCGGTAAACAGATGGGTTAGCTTTCTATTGCCGTCAGGCTAACCTAGGGAAGTTTTCGTGGTTTTCCACTCAAGGTAACTCAAATGTGAGTTAGTTCTATTAAAAAAGTCCTCTACGTAGGCAAATTTCCCCCAATACTTGATCCAGGAGTTCCCTTGTCTCCTGGATTGGGTTCAGTATTATAAGGCTATAGAGTTGAATATTAGTGGTCGTAAACTAGAAAAATTGGATCGGCTGTTCAACGACGGTTATGAAATAAAATTTATCCGGTTAAAATTACTTTTCAGTTTTGTATTTTTCACTATATGTGTGGTAATAAGAACTATTTTAAAAACTGCAACTTCAAGTAGACTGTTAGCATATAAACGCAAGAACTGCCGAATGAATAGTTTAAATACCATATAATTTGGCTTTTATATCAGAAATATTATTATCATAGAGTATGGCAGATTTACCACAATCTCTTCCTCCGTATACTTTTACTAGTGAACTTATTTTAAATTAAAAATATTCAAAAATAGACAAGAGAATAATAGTTTTGCATCTGAAACAAAGCAATAATAAAAATAATACATAATTTGTGTCAAATTAATAATCAGTACAAATTAATGTTTCTAAAACATTCTCGGTACATTTAATTAAATTTCTGTTAACAATGTTTTAAATTGTTAAATACTTTTCCTAACGGTTAAAGTATTGTTTTGAAAGCATTAAGCAATTTTCTATTCAAGCAACTAAAAGGGCGCTTCCAAGAATGATAATTAATTTTGATTAAGATAATAATTAAAATTGATGGAATTAAAACGGAAGGGAATTAAATTAAGAATACAATGTATATTTTCCGCTACTGGTTTCAGTATTTAAACATGTCATTGAAAGACTTTACAGTTTAAAAATTAATGGTTTCTTAACTAATATTCTTCATGATTCATAAAAATAAATTTATAAACACATTGTTTGATATCATGAGAGAAATTTCTTTTAGCTTGGTTTTCATATATTGAAAATTTTGAGTTGTACGTGATGAACTTCGGTAAGTGACGTATAGTAGTAGGGGAGAGGGGGGCACAGGTGAACAAATTTTTTTATTTCTACATTTTTCAAAAAATATCATCAATTTCTCACAGTGAAGAAGTCCATATGTTTAAATATTCCTTTCTTTGTCTTATGGAATTTTTTGAGATATTTCAATAAAATATTTCTTTACTTTATGATATTTTAGAAAAATGACTTCAATTGTTCACATGTGCCCCTATTGGGGGCACATGTGAACATGCCTGGGGCACATATGAACAAGATTAAAAACACAAAGCAATCATCATATTTCTAAGAAAGAAATGTTTAATATAACAGATATAGATACGCATTATACTGAAGGGGTTGTAGCTTACTATGTGAATTTAAATCGTACAACAGTACTGTCAATAAGAAAATAATTTTTCAGCTGTACAATAATTTTTCCGCTGTTGGGTTTTTCGCAACTTCATGTTCCTCAGGACTTGTAATGGGCCTTTTTCTTTCTTCTCTAATACTCTGTCATGATTTATTTCTCTTTTTTTTCTATCTTTTCATTTGTAGCTTTGGCAATTCTATCTTTCTCAGGTGTATCAGTTAATAAGCGTGATGCGCAATCAACCGTTTAATAAAAAGAAATTTTTTAAAAAAAATTTATAAATTAATTATGGAAAATTAAATAATAATAATTTTAAATGCATGAATATTTTTTAAACTTATAATATTATGAGGATAAAAATCTTAATACTATGTAGGGGCACATGTGAACTGTTCACATCTGCCCCAGATGTTTTGTTCACAAGTGCCCCATCATCCTTCTTAAACCTAACTTGAAAAATAAAGAATTTTTAATTGAGTAAAAAAAAATTATTATCATAAACTTACCTGAATGTTCATATAATGGTCTGCAATAGTTAATTTCAATTTATTAGTTGATTTATACTATGCTTTCACTTGAAGAAGCGAGTGATTATAATATATACAACACCAGTTGATACAAAGAAATTGTCAGAATAGAACAACAAAATGTCTCATTGTTCTGAAAGTTTTGCAGAGAGGTAGAACTAGTACTGCCATTAATTGATAATTTTTCGAGATTTTTTGTTTCAATTCATATTGGTAAAGCATACCATGTTCACATGTGCCCCCCTCTCTCCTATATAGTCTGTAGTATATAGTCTTAATGTAGTATATAGTCTTAAAAAATATATAATAATTTTTTTACTATTTAATTGGCACAGAGTTAACTAGCAGAAAAATAAAGATAATATTACAGATAATATTTATAAAAGTATTCGAGGGAAGATCTCATTAAAGAATTTAAAAAAAACTGTAAAATGGCAATAATGTACAATCATTAAAAACACGGAATTAAGATTTATACTAGGTAATAAAATTAAAAAAAGTAGATCGACATGAAATTGCTTAATATCTAAACAAAGTGGTATATAATTATATTTGCCAATTGTACCAGTGCTACTAACTGTAAATAATACATAATACATAATTATAAATCGCTCATGGGCTGGAATAGCGGCACAAATCAAAAAATCATGTTTTGAGATAAGTGGGTTTAAAGTTTTCATTGCTAATAAAAATGCATAGGAAATGCTTTAGTTTGCTTAAACGAAGATTATCTTCAAGTTGAATTATGAGCTGTGCTAGTAATGCTACTGTAAAGAATGTGTATTTTCATATTTACACCTGTTCTTAGTCCAAAACGAGTGTTTTTTGAGTTGTGCCACTATTGCAACCCATAAGCGAAATGTTGAGATTTAATGCTTCCGTACTATATGGTAATGACATTTCTGTTAAAAAAATTTAAAAAAAAAACAAACATTGGAAATTTGGGTAATAAGCCCCAAAATATATGGTATTTAAACCATTGATTTGGTAATTTTTCTGTTTACATGGTAACGTTTTACCGGAAACTCTGATTTTCAAAATTATAGTTCTTATTATCACGCATTTAGTAAAAAATATATAATTGAAATGTAATTTTAACCGAATAAATAGTTTTTACACCATGTTTTAAGGTATCATGATATAATTACAAAATTTTCCCACATTTTCAAAATTTCATAGCCATATTTCATAAAACCATATCTTATTTTTAATTTTGTTAAAATCACTACCAAAGAATTCTGGTAAAAATTCTGAGCATTTTGTTGGTCTCATGGACCATGGATTCAAAAACACGGTAAATTATCCCATATTATGGTAATTTCAACCATATTTTTTTCTCATTGTACATCTATCTGTATTGAGATAACGACCTAAGAATTTCTGCATTTATACGTAAATGATTTACTACATAAATTACTATTTTAGTCTTGTTCAAAATAAAGTTTCAGTGACATTAAAATTAAATTTTATAAATAAAAATACAGATTACAACTTTACTTGAACGAAAGCGAAAAAGGAAGAATAATGAAATATTCCAATTTTTTTTCTACTTAATTGGCACAGATTTTTCGAATAAAAAATTAAGATAATAAAAATCTTATTTATGAAAGTATTCGATGAAAGATCTCATTAAATTGCTTTAAAAAGAAATGCAACAAAACAGAAAACATGCAAAATCATTGTGAAATGCGTAATTACGATTTTTACAAGATAATTAAATAAAAAAAAATTAGATTTAGAAATGAAATTGAATGTTCGTTTCCTCCTTGTTTCCTGAACGAATAAAACGCTTGATTATTTGAATGAATAATTCTCATAATGTTGTACTAACTGCATCCGTACTCTTCAAACTTTTATTTTGGTTACAAAAAAAAAAAATTTAAAAAAATCCGACTGCATTATAAATACTAGCTGGGAGTAATTACAACTAAATACTGAAAATGAATAAAAAAAAAAAACACTCTTGAAGCGAAAATATTTAAATTAGGTAATATATAAGCGAAAACTCGATTCTCTCTTTCAATTACGGTAAAAAAAAAAGTTTCTTCGCAAGTTGCCATTTTTCCTTTACATAGTCGAAATATACTTTTGAAAAGAAATGTGGATTTTTATATTCATCTTGTTTTCAAAAAAAGAAAGAATAGATAACTAGGGTACAAATAAACACAATCATTTTCTTTATTCCAAACTCTTCGTCATTCAACACAAGGAATCTCAAAAATATTTTTTTTTCATGAGTATTTTTTTTAAAGAAAAATTCTTCGCTTTCATGTCCTTAATTAAATTTCGAAGGAAAGTAAGTGAAAAAGATTTCCACACAAATTAAAGCAATCGTAATCTTTATAAAACGCCCCTCTAAGTGGATCATTTTAAGGGGTTCATGAATTATTCATGATATATATTATGTATTCAAATTATTTATTTACTTTTTAATTCAAAAACATTTTTAGCCGTTCCCCAAAGAAAAGAATATAAACTGTCACAGTTCTTTTTTTTTAAAAATCGACCCTTAATTTAATTTAACCAGAATTTAAATCAAAGAGATCAACAGTTTTATTCGAGGCAGGTACTACAGTAACCCATGGAATATTCATTGAGAGGACAACAAAGCACGTCATTTCTGCGTGCGTCAATATTTGTGTAAATGCGAAGGAAAAAAAAATCAAGTTTGAAGTCATTTATTTATAAATAATTCAGTTTTTTACTTTGTAAGGTATTAATCAAGTCAGTTTTGACTTATGCTTCAGAGACATGGAGTTATTAGCAACCTTCGAAAGGAAGGTCCTACGAACCATCTGTGCTATACTCGCTAACAACAACTGGAGAAAAAGATATAATTTTGAAATATTTAGGATCTTTAATAGTGATGATATCATTAAATCTATTAAACTAAGTAGAAAGAGATGAGCCGGGCATGTAGTGAGAATGAGCCCAGAACGAACAGCATTGAGAGTCTTTAATGCAACCCCCTCCAATAAAAGGCCAAGAGGAAGGCCCAAAAAGAGATGGAAGGACTGTGTGGACGAGGAATTTGCCATCCTAAAAGTAAAGAGCTGGAAAACAATTGCTGGAAGAAGGGCAGAATGGGAAAAGGAAGGCCCAGGCTCACAAAGGGCTGTCGTGCCAATGCTGATGAATTCAGTCTTATTTTTAATTAATTATTTATTTTGGCAATTTCGGGTGAAATAGGCAGCGAAAGACCAGAAAAGTTACGTAGATAAGATTGAGTGCAACCTTTGCTAACCAAAACCATTTTCGGTGTTTATTCTAAGAGTAAAAAAAATAGTGCGTGGAGTCCCTCCGCGCGGAAGACGTTAAACTTTGCAACCTGCAACGTTAATTGTAGAAGAATCAGCAGTCGTAGAAGGATCACTAGTTCTATTCAACGACTCTTTTTCCTGCTCCGCTCGCTTCCGTACTCTGTAATCACGGTAATATTGTGCATTTTTCCCTCTTGGACCTCTTGAACCAGTGGAAGTGCTTGTGGTTGCCTCATCGTCTCGCCCTGGAAAATGTATTTGTATTAATAATGTATGTGAATGCGTCATAATGTAATTTCAGAAGAGAAAACCTAACAATCAATTGATATTCACAAGAGACGTACCTTGACATAACCTTAAATCCGTCGCATTGTCCGTGGGATTGTTTTCACTCATTTTTTACAATTGTTATCCACTAAGTTTGAAAATAAAAAAATACTACCCTTTTAAATTATATGTGTATCAAAACAAACTAAAAAAATATTTATAGAAAAACAAAACTTTTATGACTTTTATTATTTTTATGCTAGTGAGAACCAAAACAATATGGAAATGAATGAGGGAAAACTGGATCCTACCACGTGATTTCCCGGCCAATAAAAATGTAACGTTAAACGTTTAACGCAACCTTGTTGGAAGTCGCATAAGAAGTATAACTTCAATAAGTGTCAGTTCACACCAAAGGCGACTTCCTAAGATTAAATTCGATAATTCCGATTTTTCTTAACTTTTTATGAAGACAAACAATTTAAGACAAAGTAAGTAAAATATAAGCATTTCTCAACAGCCCTTTGAAGGACAGGGGTTCGTGAAAATTAAGGTTTCGTGTTTTCTGACAAACGGCATGATTATGGCAATGTGGCCAGTTAGTCGATTTGAGTAGCCATCCATTTCAATCAGAGTGAGTTTCAAATGTTCCTTGGGTATCGTACCTCAGTTTATACAAAGACAACTCAGTGGTGAAACTGTGGTGGAGATAGAAAATCCGAGTACAGCAATCGAGGGACTGACCGACAACCTTAACCAATCATTTGAACGACTGTCCAAAGAGCATTAGAATGGTAAAGTACACAAATTAAGTGTTTGGGTTACTCTTAAACTGGTCGAAGAAAACAAGGCTTTTCTATCTGCCCTCATGCAACTTAAAGCTTCAACAGCATAATAGAAACGCTTTTGATCTCCCTTGGAGATGAAAAATAGATCATCTTAGATAATCCAAAAAGTAAAAGAAAGGAGCTTTCTCCGAAGGAATCGCCTCATATGTACACTGCACAAAATAAAATTATCACCCGAAATATCTTTAGTTCTAGTGAGAAGATTTCTCACTTAATAAAGTTGTTGATGGTAAAAAGAATGACCTCAAACATGCTAATTATTTAATGCTAACTATTAAGTTACGAAAAAACAAATACAGAGTAATTTTCTGAATCATATTTTCTCAGAATCAACATACATTTTTCGATGGATTTGAATATTTCACCATCAAAAAATTAGATGAAAATTTATCTGGTTTAACTAGTAAAACTAAATTAACGTCTTAATCTAGTTTAGCTTTGAAATATGATTTGTTATTACACTTTTTTTATGAAATACAGTTCGCCTAAAAAGCAGCTAGCATTTTTAAATCTGAGAATTTTTTTTTAAACCAAATGAAATTATTTAAGAGAATCCTATGAATTAATCGTATGAACTAGAGAGAAAATGGACCAAATGTTATTGAGTTAATACATTATGCAAATATAAACTCGCTTTTATTATTATAAAACATAAATCAAAATTTAATTCAATTTACATATATATTTTCTGGAATCTTTAATTCATAATGCACCGCATATTTTCCACACTATAAAACAATTCCTGTCAAATGACGGTAAAAAGTATCGGCAGTTAGGGAACCGATACTTTTAAACGCAAAATCCAATCCTTTTTATATGTTACGGAACGAAAAATATGTTATACCGTATTGTTCACAGTAAAATCACTGAATCATAGGATTTAAATAAATATTACAGTAAATTATAGGTACAATATTTTACGGTAAAAATGAATTTTGCGATAAAATGGATATTACGGATAATGCACCCTAAGTATCGGTATTTTATTCCGTAATTTGATTCAGAATTTTTTACAGTGTACATGATTCAGAACATATGTAGAAAATCTACGAAAATCATTGATTTATGGCTAATTTATTACTAAAGAAATCATGGTAAAATAATCTATGCTTAAACTTTTTATATGCAATAATAAACACAGAAAGTATTCATTCCAGATTATTTTTCAGTAAAAAAAGTTAAAAATAAATTTTCTCAGCTAGATAAAATTTACATCTCATTTATAATACGCATACAATTTAAAGAATAAATGTGAAAAACAATCAATAAATTCAGAAAATATGTAACATAATTTAGGGTTACAATTTTTATGTCAAACAATAAACACGGATAACATTTATTCCGGGTCATTTTTTGGGGAAAAAAAAGTTATAAATATAAATTTGAAATATTGGACTCAAAGAAAAAGATCGAACAAAGATTCCTGACAAAAAAGTGCCATTCCTCGTCATTTCCACACGTCAAATTTTTGTTTCTCCCAATACCATTTCATTTTACTTCCCATTCATCTTATATGTCTGGAAAGTCGCATAGAGAGAGATCTGGCGAGAAAAAAAAAATTCCGAAGCCTTGATCCAGCGCCAAGATCAACTAGACTTTCCGGCGGAAAAGTCTGGATCGTGTAGTTTCCCAGCAAAATAATAATAAAAAAAAAGTCTTTTTCTTCATTCATTTTTTCCATTCATTATTATTTTTACATCTTTTACAGCTAGTGACAAAATAGCATTTAGCCTTTCATTGCTATAATACATTCAACATGCTGTTTTAATGAAGTTGAGGAAAAAGAAAAAAGAAAGAGAATTTCTGCTTCTTCAGCTCGTTGGAATACTTAAATAAAATGGGACATGTGGAAATAAAAAGAAGTTCCTACGCTTTATTCCATTTTTTTCCCCAGTTTTATAATAATTATTTTTATTTTCTTTTTTGGTGTGCTAATGAGTAGACGGATTCATTATCTCTACTCACGTTTTTAAGGTTTTAAGGCAGTAACTAATATAAAAATGAATAACTTTTTATTAAAAATTACATTTTAGAACGTTGCATAAATAAAATTCAGAATTATTAGTTGATTTTTTTTAATAAGAAGCACGTATATGATAAATAAAAGTGGGTAAAAAACAGACACTTACAAACATTTTTATTAAAATTAAGAGTTTAACTAACAAAATTAAATTTTAAGTAACAAAAGTTATAATTTTTTTGTCACATAAATAAAATAAAATATGTATTAAAGATAGTTTATGGAATCTACCAGTTTCTTTCAAATGGAGCGAAATAAATATAAGTATAAAATGCACAGACATAAAAAATAATTATTATTGTTATAAGACATAATTTGTGACTTGATATATATGAGAATATTAGTCCTCTTTTAAAAAAATAATTTACTAAAAATTTATTTATTAAAAGAAGTTTATTCATACACAATCTTCATTAACATTTCTTTTAAAAAATAAATGCTTAATTAAATTATAACCACTAATCTGTTTTAGTAATTAAGTTTTTAAAAAAAAGAGTTTAATGTAAGAAGGAGCTAAAAATCTATACTATGTAAAATAAATAAATAAAATAAAAAAAATACGACATTATTTTCTTTTAAAGTAAAAAACAAAATAAGATGTAAAAAGAGTTCGGTCTCAGAGTTGTTTAAAACGATTAACATCGATTAAAAAATTTGAAGCTTAATTCTAAAATATAAAATATGCAACAAACGACTTTTTTGTATATCTTAATAATTTGCAATTCATCAACTAATATTTGCAACTTTTATAAACTAACATTTGTAAGCAAATTTAAGGGGGTTTCGTTCCAGTACGAGCATAGTATTGGTCAAATTTTTAAAAGAATTTGTTTCCCCCTAATAATTTAAAGGTTAAATGCAAAACAATTTTTATTAACATTTCTCTGTTATAAGACCATTTTAGTGTTTGGTAGGTTGTCTGGAATATGGCTTTGATTTGATTCAACTAATTATTCCTTTTTACACACCCCTTATTTCATATTTATATAGAAAATTAGTACAAGAAAATATCAGCTAGCATTATTTATTTTTATTTTCCAAAACAGAATTGAGTTTAACCCCTTCCAGTAAATGCTACTTAACTTGCTGTTGATTACAATAATAAATTAAATTTGAAATTTCCAATGAACTGAATCTTGCAGCAAAAGTAAATTTTTCTTAAATTAAATGGTATATTATGAAATTTTTTTTTATTAAATCTTAACGGTGTGCATTAATAAAGCTTATACAGTGCATTACAAACATAAATGAAAATGTTGGGTCTTTTTTATATTGTAAAGATACTGTTTAAAAAAAACTATAATTATATAGAAGATAATCTTTAAAGATATGGATAAATCCATTACAAACTATGCATGACTTCTTAAAATATTATTTCCTAAAAATATCATAGCAAACATGAAAATAGAGAGAAAAAAAATCATATCACTAGAATTCGAAAAGTACTGCAGTAATTTATTTTTAAAATCAATGAAAAAATACATTTTTTCTTTGAAAAATAAGAAGAAAAATCAAAACTAATACTTCTACATAGGTGGAAGATACATAAGCTTTCAAATTGTACAAATTTGAAGAAAAAAAATCTTCAATACAAAATCTTTTCCGCGTCTTAAATAATCTACTAATTTGTCATTTTTCAATATATTTTAAATCTAAAATTACGATAATATCAAAACACGTAAGAGATATACACTAAAATTCTATGACAATGAAACAATGGGAAAAATTTCCTTTCATATAAAAGTATCTTTAGTCTCTTATATTTTATTCAAGCAAAGAAAACAAACAATGCTCCGAAGCGATACTGGGAATTTTACTCGAAAAGACAAATATTTGATTTTCTTCAATATGATATTTCGTTGTCAAAAACACTATTTTGATTACACAAGATAAATATTTCCTTTTTCGTTGGCGACAAATGGAAGAGTGACACAATAAATTTTGATCTGAAAGTGTAAATTGATGTCATGTTTATTTAAGGGTTATAGAGAGGGAATGACAATAAATTTGACTTAATATATCGAGATATGGATTTTTTAAACACAATTCACCCAGCCAGTTCGAGGATAAGAGACCTTTCAAATAATACATTGTTAATCGAATACTTAAGATAAAGTAAACTTTCTATTAGCCGCAAGGTTTCGTTAAAAATAAGGTTAAACAAACTGCGTTTTTCGTTGGTAAATTTCGAATGAATTAGAATATTATTGATATCATGGATGTTCTTTTGAATTAATTTAATTCAATAATTTTAAGATAATTTATTATTGCTTTAATTTTAAGGGATTTTTTCAGGAATTTTTAAAATAATGAAAAAAGTAATGTCGTATTGAAATTCAGAAAAAAAAGCTGGTGCTGTAAACAATGAAATAGAAAGAAAAAAAAAGCATAGTAATTTTAATTTCATTTTATCATCGTCGTGAAAATAGCCGACCCAATTTTGAATTTACGACAAACAATGCTCAAATCCGTAACCTCGTAATTTCGGAACCAATCCAGAAGACAAAGGTACTTTTGGATCAAGTATTGGGATAAATTTTCCTTAGCGGAGGAGTTTTTGATTTCACCAACCCACATTGGCGTTACATGCAGAGAGAAACAACAAAACCTCCCACAGTAAGTCTGAGGGTTAGGGGACTCTAACCCACGATCCGTCTACCACTGAGGTATACACTAATTACAGTCAATTGAAACAAAATTTAATAAAGCAAAATCTTTGATATGATTTTGGGTGTTAACAGGCACGAGGTCTAATTTCTATTTTTCTTCTTCTTTTTGCACGCTGATAATCAGATTTTATATTCATTATCATTTATTTATTTTAAGTAGCTCTCACGTTTATAATCGCAGACGATATTTGTGCATAGGCACAGTCAATTGAGTTTCTTACCTCATGAATTAAAAAAATTACCGAATAAAAATCAATTTCGATGAATCAATTCTCAATGAATTCTTTTACAATTCGAGTATATTTCTTAGCTTTTATTTAGTATTTTTCTAAAAGAAATGTACAAAATGGTATTCAGCAGAAAAGCTAAAAATTAACAAAAATAAACTTAAATTAGTATTATTAAAGGAATTATTATGATTTACTTATTTCAACGTAAAAATATTTTAAAAAGCGAATAGATAATTTAAACGAAAATAAAATTAAAATAAACATAAGAAAAACTAAATAAAATAAAAATAAACATAAGAAAAAATAAAATAACTTAAAAAATAATAAAAATNGTTTTTTACCTCATGAATTAAAAAAATTACCGAATAAAAATCTATTTCGATGAATCAATTCTCAATGAATTCTTTTACAATTCAAGTATATTTCTTAGCTTTTATTTAGTATTTTTCTAAAAGAAATGTACAAAATGGTATTCAGCAGAAAAGCTAAAAATTAACAAAAATAAACTTAAATTAGTATTATTAAAGGAATTATTATGATTTACTTATTTCAACGTAAAAATATTTTAAAAAGCGAATAGATAATTTAAACGAAAATAAAATTAAAATAAACATAAGAAAAACTAAATAAAATAAAAATAAACATAAGAAAAAATAAAATAACTTAAAAAAATAATAAAAATAAACTTTAAGTAGTACTATTTTATTTTATAACTGTCGAAGAACAGCCGATCCAATTATTGAATTTACAACTGTTCAACAAGTTCAACTCAGTAGCCTTGTAATTTTGAACCCAATCCAGAAAACAAGTTAACTCTTGGATCAAGTGTTGGGAGAAATATGCCTTCGTGTAGGACTTTTTTTGACGGAACTAACCCACGTTTGCGTTACACGATGCGGAAAACCATGAAAACCTCCCACGACTAGCCTGATGGCAAGGGGACTCTAACCTATGATCCATCCACCATTGAGAACATTTTACGTCAGCACTGAGGGAGAGAGCCGGGTGCGGAATTCGTATCAACCAGTCATCGCTGGATTTTGAACCCAGGTTTCCTCATTGGGAGGTGAGCACATTATCCCTTGAACCACCACCGCTCAAGCAGTACTATTGAAAGAATAAGTATGATTTAATTATTCCACTGTAAAAAAATCTTGAAAAGCGGATAAAAAAACTTCAAACAAAAACAATAAAAATAGTAATAATTCATATTTAATGGAAATTTAAGTTAGAATAATAAACTGATAAAAAATGGTTACATTTATTTCACGATAAAATACAATTTTACCAAATTGTTGTATAATATAAAAATTTTCAAATAAGTTTTTTTCAAAAAAATTCAATAAAACAACAAAAAAACTGTTAAAATTATTTCCGCAAAAATCTCCCAGAATATTTCGAACTTACAACTAAGTTTCAATGCCATCGTTTTAAATGTTAAAAACATTCGCAAATCCTACTATAAAGCTATAGCAGGACTTTTATCTTTTGCCTTTCAACCAAAGGAATTTTCTTCCTAAATCTTCCAACCTCCCCTTTCTTCACTAGAAACATCCCCTTAAAAAAAAAAAAAAAAAAAAAGGAGAAGCAGGAGAAACCGCCAGTATCAGCCCCTTGGTTACAAACATCCTTCCATCTTTCTTCCAGTGGGTGGGAAAGTAGGGGGTCATGCCCCTTGCGAAACAAACAATCCTGGACCTGATCCCTTGGTCAGAAGGTAGTGTTGCGTAAATTGATGGATTACACTGGAGATTGCGCCCGGGGGGATAGCGCCCTGTTTCTTTCTCTCTCTCTCTCTCTTGAATTCAGCATCTTCTTTTTCCCGCCAATCCCTCTGGGTTTGCGCTCTTTATTCACAAAATAAAGATTTTTTCACAAACATTGAGAATGTCTTTTTTTTATATACTTACAAGATATTTTTTAAATTTAAATTTATATTTATTTAAAAGGAGCATTTATTTATCAGCTTTATCAATTTACAGAAATTTTATAACAAGGAGCATCTTATTTATGCTCTCAGAAAAATCGATTAAATATTGAGCAATCCATAATATGAGTATCGATAATATAGGTATCCATAATATAGGTAGTCGGCGTAGAATCATAATAGGGTGGAAAATCGCAGAAACCTTACTATGTTTTTAAAATGAACGACGCTTCCATTCAATTTAACACCCTATCTAAGTTGTTAAATTGTTTTGTTGAATTATTACATTGCATTATCAAGTTTAACCCTTTGACACTGATGGGATACCGGTGTCCCCTTTATATATATATTTTTCCTCACTCATTTTTTTAAAATTTAATAACATAATGAATACATTTCGTTTTGAAATTCATTGCTTTTTATATAGTCACAAAATTTCGTTAAAATTTATGAAATTGCGATAAACACTTAAAATTGAACACTTTATCGAAGTAAAAGAGATATTGAAGCTAAATTTAGTAAGGAAATGTTGCGTTTGCAGTACCGTTTTGTTTGGAACATTCGACCCAAAATTTAATACCAGCCTTTTTTATAATATCCTCTGTTATCTCGGATTAAAATTTTTAAAATGCATTTTTATATTAAAAGTTACGTCTTTATGTTACAAATCAGGGGTTTCCAACTTACATGAGGCCGGGGGCCGCTATTTAAAACACCAGTCGAATGGTGGGCCGCAACTTTACCAAAATTTTATATCAGACTCTTTTATGTTTGAAGGAACATTAAATATTACAATCAGATTTTATCAAGTTGTACAAAACAAAAGTATGGAATTACAAATCAAAATAAGAAGTAGATTTTTACCTGAGAATTATTTTTTTTTTTTGCACCGTTGGTATGTTAAATTTCACAGAAGCGAAGAAATTAGGCTTTTTTAACGAAAGAAAAGTATTTTAAAACCATAAAAAAATTTTAAGAAAATTGTCCCCAAAAAGATAACAACTAATATATTTTGATTCGCGTGCCACAAAAAAAAAGGTTTCGCGGGCCGGACGTGGCCCACGGGCCGCCAGTGGGTAACCACTGCTATAAATGAATTAAAAGATAGTATGTACAAAAACAACAAAAGAATGAAATTTAAAATTTAAATGGATAAAATATAAATATTCAATACAAAATTTGTAATTATAAATACTTTAAGTTTTTATTGCAAAGTTATTTGTTTTAAGGCATCACAAACATAATTAACTTCAAAAATTATGGAGTTGTTCAAAGGCAACTCTAACATATAAGTGTGTTATTTCAAAGAAAATAAAACATTATCTTACCATTAAAAAGAAGAAAAACGTCTGCCATTTGATCTGGAATAAAAAAAATAATACAAGCAATTAATATAAATGCTTAATACAAATAATATTTAAATAACAATACATTAATCTGTAAGAGCAGATTCGTTACCAGGTTTAAAGACACAACGTAAAAGTAAATAATTATAGATGCAATGTTCAAGATCAACAAAAAAACAAAATAAATGATAAATTAAGCTTTAAAATGCATCCCGGAAACTTAATGACATAACAGACTAAATTTATTAAAAACTTTTAACGATTTTAATTACAGAATTCATCGTAGCTTATTAATTTACATAATTCTTTTAGGTAATTAGGAATCCCAGCGCGGCAAGGCATCGAAAAGATGGCGACCCGGTAAATTTATTAATGAGTTTCTTTTATTCGTTGCAAGAGAGAAAATATTTTAAAACTTTTCCAAAAAATTAAATCAAATCCGGGATCGTTTTAGGACTATATTTCCTTATACTTTTTTTCCCAAGAAACCGCTTCTTTTGTTTCTTGGGTTCCTTTTCAAGCGAGAAATATGTAAAATTGGAAACGAAAGACTGTTAAACATCAAAAAGAAAAGATATGAAAAAAAACTTAACTAAGAGAGGCAGAACTGAGATGCCTTTCATCATACATAATGCATAGATGTAGATTTTTTCCCCAACGAAATATATTTGGACTCATATTAATATGAATGAAAGCGCAGAGAAATATCGATGATATTTTAAATCTTCTGGAAAATTGGAAGAATTTTGAAGAGGCAAATATCATGCTTATGTTTTTGAAAGATTTCTTGTTTCGGCAGTCTAATGTTCATTTTAGATTTTCAACCTTAAGTTTTATACGACACATTCGCTGAATTTTAAATTTGAAGAAAACATTGAAATAAAGTTCGTAATTTATCCCGATTATATTATGATAAAATATATTTGAGCGATGATGAAATAGTTACGAGGATTATTTATCTTTTCTTTCTGCATTAAGCATACTGAAACATAAAAGATTGCTATTTATAAGTTACAAAAGTGAAATTCATTTTATGCCCTGAATAAAAAATGGAATCATTTTAAAATAAAAACTGACATTTTATAACCAACAAGGAAAAGATGGACATTTCGGGTTAGGTCGGAGGTTTCAGGGTTCGAATCCCAGAGGTGGCTGGACGATGGGAATTTCGCATTCGGTTTCACTGAACACAGTGCTGACGAAAAATATTCTCAGTGGGGGCATGGATCTCGGGTTAAGAACCCCCTTGTTGTCAGGATAGCCGTTTTAGGGTTTCGAGATTTTCCTCTCCATGTAACGCAAAGGCAGAAATTTGCCTTCGTGGAGGACTTATTGCTTATAGTTCCAGCAATAAGTCCTCCTCGAAGGCAAATTTCTCCCACTGCTTGGTACAGCAGTTCCTTTGTCCTCTGAATTGAGTACAAAATTACAAAGCTACGAAGTTGAGCATTGGTTGTCGTAAATTCAAAAATTGGATCGGCAGTTCGACGACGGTTATAAAATAAAATAAAATTATTACCATGAGAACCGTGGGGCTTAGGGGATAATGCGTTCGCCTCCTAATGTGGTTGACCAGGTTGATTCCTGGCGGTGTCTGGTTAATACGAATTCTGCACCATATCGTACCGACCTCAAAGCTGACGTAAAATATCATGAGTGGTAGATGGATCATGGGATAGAATCTCCTTGCCTCGGGTTAACATTGGGGGTTTCGTGGTTTTCCACTCTATATAACGCAAAAGCGAGTTAGTTTCCAATAAAAGTTTAGTTTGTTTAGCAAGTTAGGTTTTCTTATTTTATGAAATTCGTTTTATTTACTGAACTTGCAACTTAAATCCATTATAAAAATATATGATTAATCTTCAAATGGAATAATTATACATTTTCAAAAAGTCGAATTAATTAATAACCCTCTCAAATTTAGAAACCAGCGTAGTTTAAAAATGTCTCAACCAAAAGTGTTCAGTTCAGTTGAATTACTTCTAGTTTATAGATGTCTTCAGAACCCTGGACAATAGCAGGAAAATAAAAATAATGAAAAATATTCATCACAGTGCTAATAAAAAAATATTTATAAAAATGGTGCTTTTATGCACCATTTTCTGAGAATAGATTATAATTTTCTAATAAACCTGGAAAGAAAAAGTAAAGTAATTTTCAAAAGAAAAATTGGAAATTTCACAGAAAATTGGAAAAGATTAAGTAAAAAAACATTTATGTTTCAAAAAAAAAAAAAAAAAAAAAAAAAAAAAAAATTCTCGTCTTCAAGCTAAAAAATAAACTGCCACTCTATTTCTTTCGCATGTGAAATATAGAATCAATTTAGACATTTATTGAAAATGGAATAAAATTAATGCCATTTTTAAAAAGAAATATAACTTCAGAAAGGTTTAAATAACTCAATGTGAATAAGTAACATATTCAATTCATTTCAATTACTATTCCTATTACGAACAAAAGATATCTTTCACATATTCGGTTTGAAATTTTTTGTTTTTAATAAAATTAGAATTTACATTTTATTAGATAGCTAAATATACAATTTATTACACAGTTATATTTACCTTTTATTACATAGTTATATTTGGTAACGAGGAAAATGCATTGAATGTTATAATAAATGGTAAAATCTAATTTGGGTTTGGAAAAATACGCGAATTAGAATGTTATTTCAATGTTTACTTAGGCAATGGATATTTGTTATAAATAAAAATAGAATAAAAAATAACAATTATTTAATTTATTTCTAATTATGAAGTATCTTGAAAAGTAACAATTAACGATGGGTTAAAATTAAAATTCATTTAAATTCCATTAAAATTTATTCGAAATTCTGCATGTTTGTTTTGATAATAATTTAGTATTATCAAAACAAAATAATAATTTACAATTAAACAGTAACAAACGAACAGAATAAAAATTACTAAAAAAATAATAATTTTTATAATGATTTTTGTTTTGATAATAAATTACGATTTCCAAAATATCCTGTTGATCGATTGTTATAAACTGCAATTATAATAAAAGAATTTGCTTTTTAATCTTATCAAATTTATCAAAATATGAAAGAACTTGATAAAGTGAGTTATTTAAAATTATTACAATACAAATACAATAAACCGTAACTTTAAAATTAATTTTAGTTGCTTATTGCTATTGGTAGATAATTATATTATTTATAAACCATAACTAAATGAAGTAAAATCACATTTTCTTAAAAAATATTTTAATGCAATTGTTATTTAGGTTTGAAATGAGAAAAAAAAAGCTTAAAAAGAAGTTCTATTAGTAAAAAAAAATTTTTTTATTTGTTTTAAGTTGGTTAAATGAAAGGATGAAAAGGTCTGAATACTACTAAGCATTAATAAAAAAAATCAAATGTTGTGCATGTGTGTTTTAACACAAAACTAAAAAGGGAAATTAAACAAAATTTAAAAAAAAAAAAAGGTAAAAAAGAGTATAATAGTTTTTTGGAGCCAAGGGAACCTAATTTTTGGGAAGAACATAATTATCCTGGGTAGACAGTCACATCTTTTATAACTGTTATTAAAAAAAAAAAAAAAAAAAAAAAAAAAAAAAAAAAAAAAAAAAAAAAAAAAANAAAAAAAAAAAAAAATCTGGGACGAAAAGGGTTAAATTACTTCATCTGTACTCACTGACTAGTAGTTTATCTTGTTACGATAAATTTTCGATTTCGTACTTTATTCAGATGAGGTATGACTAATTTTGATACTTAACCCCTTAACGATCGGTCAATTTTCAAGAAAACGGTCATAAAAGTGCCTATTTTGCCAAATACACGCATTTTATTAGTGCTGACATATAGTTTAAAATAAACTAACTAGAAAAATATGTGCGTAAAATGAGAAATGAAATGTTATCCGGGCAGAAGAAATGTATTAGTTTTATTCTTATTGGCGCGTTACTACTGAACACTCTAGCCCGGAAATATCGCGAGAAATAGAGGGCGAAACCTCACCCCGTCATTTTCACGGGAGCGAGAAGGAGAGATTTTCAGGATCGGAAAGGTTTCGTGTTTTCGTAGCACTTGCAGGAAGAAGGTAAGATTGACCCACTCATTTCTAGTGCTTTTTCCAACGTTCTGGGAAACTTTCTACTTAAGGTTGGTTTTCGAAAGCAAAAACTAGCACTATGGGACGTAGGATTCAACTTTGCTACACTGCAAATTAAACAATTCATCATTTTCCCCTTAAATAATCCCTCTTCTGATTAAATCCAAGCAAATATTGTGCATGCGAAAATGCGTGTAAGGTCTTCAAATATGAAAATACACAGTGAAGAATATAGAATTTATAACATTTGTTTCTCAGATCAGTTGTATACGGTAGGCAAATCCGAATTTTTCCTATATTTTTTCTATTAGGCAGACATTTTCATCTATTTATTATTGGTTTTTGATTGTAGTACACACAGCTATAAAGCAAAGAAGGAAAAAAAAGGGAATACAGCATAATTGAAAGTATACAAATGACATTTTGCACATTTCTATTAATTTGTGCTTTATTCGCATTTTCTTTCCTTAGCTTATATAGCTCAAAATATACCCCATACTTTTTTTGCACACACAACTGTATCAGGGGCTTCCGTGGCCCGGCTCCTTCAGAGAAAATGACAACAAAATTAATTATCGCAATACAGACAGTTTTGAAAGTTTGAGGCAATCCTCAACATCGTAAGTAATAATCTTCAGTCTTCATCTCTTGCATATAAAGAATTAAATAATTATTAAACATTTTATTTAAATCTTTAAAACTGTTGAAAATTATGTTGCTTCGTTTCAAGAATTACGTTGATAATTAATATTTTACTCCTTTTGCTCATAGTCTCTAACACAAGTAATTTAAAACTGTTTAAAGAAGTTAAAAAAATTAAGGCACTAGGCTATATCAAGAATTATGTTGCTAATGTAGTTTTATTCATTTTGCCCCTAGTCTCTAACACAAGTAACTTAGAACTACACAGTACACGAAGTTAAATAATTATATCACTGCTTTATATAAGAACTATGTTGATGATTTTATCCAGTCTCTAACACAAGTAATCTATAACTTCACAGCCAGCTACGTAGCACAATTTCACAAAATTCAGAATACTTATACAACGCTAAAACTGTCAAGTAATCAATAATGACAACAAATTTCAGGAAAGCAGCCAACCGTAACCATTAATTAAGAGAGTTCGAAACCTTTTAGCCAAAATTTTTTGTTCTTCCTCTTCCAGGCCACTTAAACCAGAAGCATCGAATCGATAATGTAGCCAGTTTTGCGTGGGTCTTCCCAATGGCCAACAAATGTGCGATAAGCGAGCAGCTATGTACTCTTTTATCAAGGAACAGAAGTACTTCATAAATCCACTTTTCTCGCAGTAAAGTGATGCTATTAGGGGAGCAGCGAGTTTCTCATAACGGTTTCTCTGCCCTTTTATTGTACTGCATTCGGTTGCAATCTTGCAAGAAGTTGTAAGTACACGAACACATGCGGCTGGTATCGGTCATCGTCGTATCTGCGAAGTGACCGGACTTGATGACATCGTCTTGTGAACCACTGTCCGGTTAACGAGCATCGTAAAGAAACCTTTTAATGCGAGCCAGCATTTTCGTAGAAGGGAACTGCTTTCTCGGCGGTCGTAATTTCGGGTGACGTAGCCACTACCCGAAAGGGATGGATATTTCGTGATGGAGATTGCTATATTTTGTTGCTCAGAGTGCAGAATTAAGTTGATATAGCAAAAGAAAAAGAAATTCAACCACTATTGTTTCTTAAAAAAAAAATAATGAAGTATTTTCTGGAAACAACTATGAAAGGAGAAAATATTACGAGTATATTTAATGATGACTCTTTGTATATTTACTATATATAAAGAAACATGTAATATTTACTAATATTTATGTAATATGCATTGAATTAACGGAAAAAATTGATTTTTGTAAAATAATAGATTTTTCAACACATAGAAAATAATTCTGATAACATTACCGTTCTCTATGACAATGACATTTCTGATAAAACAAAAATAATAATTCTTGTTAATAAGACCAAAATATGTGTCATTTAAACCATTCATTAATTCTAGTTTTTAAAATTATAGTCCTTATTACTATACATTTAGTAAAAAATACAATAATGAAAAATAATTTAATAGAATAAATGGATTTTATGCCATGCTGTAAGTTATGATAAAATTACCAAATTTTATCACATATTATATGACCATATTTTATTGTTAATTTTATCAAAATCTTTACCAAAGCGCATCGGTAAAAATTACCGAGTTTTTTTGTGATTCCATAGAGCAAGAAGCACGGTATATTTTGCCATATTCTAGTAATTCTCTCCCATATTCTCAGTGTAAATTGTATACTATTTACTGTATCGACGTAAGATTATTTGACGTTAATCATATCAATTATAATAATTGATATGATTATTATAATTATTATAGGGGCCGGAATAGCCTGGTTGGTAGGGCCTTGTGCCCACGTCCAATAGGTCGTGATTTTGATCTCCACTGGTCGGAGACTCCCCTTGTAGTTAACGGTGACTGGTGCACGTTAAATATGTCGGGTCACAAAAAAAGTATTACGCAAACCGGAAGTTCACATTCTGTTATTTTTATTTATATATGAAATGCCCCAAAGCAAGGAATAAAATCACCACTAAGATTTATTTTTATGAAATGTTATTTTTCTAGATTTATTCTAAATTGAGTATCGATGTGAATTCTATTTTGAGGTCGATAGTTAAATATCTATATTATATAAAACGCTAATACGTACGTATGTATGTATGTATGTATCAATAAAACCGATGATATTTCTTTTCTCGCGCTGGCAACAGTTTTCATTTTTAATTGATTGGATTCGGCGCGCAAGAGCACGTAGTGAGCAACCAGATAACAATAACCAGAGTGAGCATTATCAGGTTGTTCAATTCAGATTCATGCACTAAAAACATGACAATATTTAATTTAAACTCAATTAGGAATTAATTAATTAATTGAAGTGAGAATGCTTTAAAAGGCCGCTGTTGAATTGATATTTTTCTACTGGGAGCTACCTAAACGTCTAAAAAACGTTTAAGTGTTTGTATTGAATGCATTGAATTTTTTTATATTTCGCGTTTATTTATGCATTGAATTTTCACGCTTTAAAATGCAGAATATTAGTGAAGCAATATTTGATAATTTATTTTGCTAATATGTTTCTTATTTAGCTAATGTTTTGATTTTTTCACCATGTACAATCTAAATAGCTAATATACTTTTTTAAAAGCCAATAAGAACATTGGTAGAATTCTTCTACATAAGTACAATACTATGTCTTTGATGATAAAATACTATGTCTTTGATGATAATATATTATGTCTTTGTGCTAGAACATTGTGTTCATTGGCGAGCGAGCGCAGCGAGCCATGGTTCACGGCGTGAACCACATAGGATTGCGTAGCAATTCTCGGGGGTTGGCGAGCGTTAGCGAGAAGGGGGCGGAGCCTCCTAGTACTTTTCATAATTAATTACGCTCGTAAAATCAGACTTTCCTAGATAATACTCCATTTTTTAGCATCGACGATTTAAAAAAATTATATATGGTTATGCTAAAAACAAAGCATTTAACAGAGAATAGAACAACGGACGTGGTCAAAAGCTCACAATTTTCATAAAGAAATCATAAATAAAATCGCAATAACAGTGGGGCTAAGATCATTAAACAAACAAGCTCCTATTCCGTAATTTTCATTTATTTATATAATTTCCTGATGAAATGCAGAAACGCAAGGCAAAAAATCGCCAGAAGGATTTATTTTTAGAAAATGATAAGCTTCCGAGATTTATTCAGTTTTGAATATCGATGTAAATTCTATTCAAGATGGGTATTTAGTAGAGATTTTTCACTAAGTATTATTCTCATAAAATAGCGCGACTACACTTTCTCAGAATAAGAGCCAAATTTTGCTTATAAAATTTCCCATTCTGTTATATTAATCTATTTACTTCCATTTGTAAAACTCCAAAGCAAGACAGAAAGCCACCAGAAAGTTTTATTTATATAAAATTACATATTTTCCAAGATTTATTACGTTTTGAGTATTGCTGTAAATTGTATTTTAAGATTCATAGTTCGAAAATAGTTTTCACGAAGAATTAATCTCATGAAATAACTAGACTTATCTAAAATAAGAACCACATTATGCTTATAAGTTTCTATTTTATTATATTAATTTATTTATTTCTATATGAAATGCAACAAAGCAAGGCAGGAAGTTTTATTTTTATAAAATAATAGACTTCTAAACATTCGTTTCGTTTGAAGTATCGGTGTAAATTTTATTTTAAGATCGATAGTTAGAAAATAGATTTCACAAAGAATTATTCTCATAAAATAACTAGTCTTGACCTAGGAAAAGAATCGCATTATGATTTTAAGAATTTCTTATTCTGTTATATTAATTTATTTATTTCTATATAATAATGCACCAAACCAAGACAGAGAGTTTAGTTTTTGTAAAATTATAGACTTTCCAAGATTCATTCCGTTTTGAGTATTAGCTTAAAAATGCATTTGAGAACCGATAGTTGGTAAATAGTTTTCACAAAGAATTATTCTCACAAAATAACTAGATTAGATTTCCCAAGAATAAAAACCACATTACGCCTGTAAAAAAATTGTGATTCTGTTACACTAAATTGTTCATTTCTATATGAAAAGCACCAAAGTAAGGTAAAAAGTCACTTGAAAGTTTTACTTTTATAAAATGATACCGACTTTCCAAGATTCACTATGTTTTGAGAATCAGTGAAAATTCTATTTTGAGTTAGTAAATAGTTTTCACAAAGAATTATTCTCATAAAATAACTAGTTTAGACCTAGAAAAAGAATAGCATTATGATAATAAGAATTTCCTATTCTGTTATATTTTATTTATTTCTATAAGAAATGCACCAAACCAAGACAGAGATTTTTTTTGATTTTTTTATAAATTTACAGACTTTCCAAGATTCATTTCGTTTTGAGTATTAAGAGTAAAAATGCATTTTAAGACCGATAATTGGTAAATAGTTTTCACAAAGAATTATTCTCATAAAATAACTAGACTTGACCTAGAATAACAGTCACATTATGCTTCTAAAAAGTTCCTATTCTGTTACTTTAATTTATTTATTTACATACAAAAAATATCCAAAGCAAGGAAGGAAATGACCAGAAATTTTTACTTAAGAAAAATGACTGATTTTCTAAGATTAATTCCATTTTGAGAATCGGCGTAAATGCTATTTTGGGATCGATAATTAGTAAACAATTTTCTAAGCTAAATCTCGAATTTTAAGTGTTACGAACAAAAGGAAATTATTCATGCAATAAGTTCCTTTTGTTGATCTCTTATTATTTATTTATTAATTTCTATATAAAATGCACCAAAGCCAGGCAGAAAATTTTATTCTTATAAAATAATAGACTTTTCCAGATTGCATTCTATTTCGAGTAGCGGCGCATTTCTGAAACGATTAGATACGTTATTTTTCGCCATTTCGATATAATCACTCAAGTAAAAGTGTTACAGAAATATGAATAGCATGGAATGATAAGAAAGGATTTAATACCCAACAAAATTCCTCTGAGCTTTACCAACTCTTAGATGCATCAATCATTCCCGATTCCCAGAAACTGGATAGATAGGACAATAATCGCGGACTATGGCATTTTCAACCCTCCCCCCTCTAGTCTACCATTCTGTTTTCTGGAAACAGGACTTGGAAAAATAACAAAAGCGTCTGGAATATCAATGCTTTCAGAAAATAGTATTTCTTTTTTTGTGATTCTTTAGAATGCGATGTGAATTTTATTTTTATATCGCTATTTATTTTCCGTTTTTTTGTTGGAAAAATTTTCCTGTTTAGAGATAAGCCTAGCAGGCATGATTTAGTTGAATACTTGATATACTTTCTTTTACCAGAAGCGGTTGACGTTTATTCATATGCAAATGATGAAATGCCGGCAACAGAATCGGGAAAAATAATTGAAATTTCATGAATTTAAGCATTCATTATTATAAGAGCTTGATTTACTGTTTCTTAAAAAGGATTTTTATGTCATGAAATTGAAAAATTTGTAAATGTGCCATGTGAAGAATTGATAAATGAAAAATGAGGTAGACACAGTGCCAACAAAGATTTTAAGCAAATATTTTAGATAGGAAAGTCATAGGATAGTTACTTTTATTTAGTAGGGCAGAATTAGAAACATTTGAAACTTCTAAAGAAATACGATAGAATATCAGATTTATTGAGTATAAATGAAAAGATTTTGTGTTGTATAATTAATGCTCAAATAATTCTTTGAACTAATAAAATTAATTATGAACATTCGATACACAATTTGAAACCTACTACCGATTGATCTTAGAAATCAGCAAAATTTTTTGAAACGCTAATAAATATTAGTGCTAATAAATATTATATTAAACGCTAATAAATATTAATTTGTTATATGAAACCGAAGAAAATAGACAAAATTTTACTAACTTTAAAAAAAAATCCCTAGATTTAAAATTATGAATAAATATTTTTCTGATATAATAAGATAATAATTTTTCATTTAGAAAATGCTGCAAGACACAAGGATATAGTTATAGAATCTTTTGCTTTAGTTGTGCAAATTAAACATTTGTGTGCAATACATTTATACGCTAAATTTAAATAACTAAAATGCGCAAAAGTATTTTACAATTGATAAGGCTGGGTAGAGCTGCGAAATTGAAATATCAGAAGAGTTAAAGATAGATAATAAAGGTGTACATATATCTTGAACAAAATAAGGATTTATAGCTGCTTTTACTGTAAATTTCGTTTTATTACTTGGTAAATGTGGGAAGGAAAATTTATAGACATAAAATATATAAACAGTAGTAAAAGTCTGTTAGAAATTCAGTATTTGTCACAACGGTCTGCGTCCAATAAATATAAAAATTTTTTACAAATGTAAATAATATTATATTTCTTTTGCAATAATATATCACTATGGATAAAATAAAAATAATTTCCATCTCGGATTTAGAAAAAACAAACAAAATTAGAATTATGTCAATTCTGGAAAAAAAAATAGTGTTACAACTAATTAGATTAACTAACAAAATTAGATTTACGATGAAGTTTAAAATTAGTCTTTTTTGAGAACTTGAAAATCATAGATTAATTTTCGCTATATTAACTTAAAAACAGAATAGAGTAGATAAATAACTATTAGTTCTAACTAGTTCTAAGAAAATAACTTATTAAAAACTTATAACCTAACTTATAACTTATTAAAAAACTTATAAACTAACTTATAACTTATTAAAAACTTATAACCTAACTTATAACTTATTAAAAAAAAGTCAGTATGTGTATTTTTAACACACTCAACAATGAACGAGACTAGCCAAGTAGCCGGGCAGCATAATTCACAATTTCCAATCAGGTAAGCCTGAAATAGGACTAACTTATTTGGTTGCAGCAACTCTTATTCTTACATTTAAAAAAAACTTTAAAAACAGAGATTACAGAAGTGGAACCGCAAAAGATTGGAGCATAAAGTATGTTTACTGCACCTGAAGTAATGATGATCATTTCTGACAATGGTGAATGGAGAAGGTCATTGAAATGGGAGCTATTTTATTTAAGTTGGTTAATTGATTTCGAACAGAATTAACTAAGATGATTCCCGATTCATTTCCTAAAATATACAAATATGAATCACACATTAAACTTCCTCTCACATTCTGTTATAAATACATCCACCTGCTAGATATGTTGTAACAAATGATTTACTAACTTGCAACCAAGGAAAACTAAATTGGTAGGTTGAAGAAAAACCGAACTTGTGGCAAGTTGAACGACTAGAATATATTTTAATCCCTACAAAAGTTTTTTTTCTTTCTCCAATGCCCACCTGTGTTAACATTTCGCCACTTCAGGCATTTGCATGACAAATTTGTTAGCCACTCTTTCAAGGGAACCATATTAGGTGGGCCAGTGTTGCTCCCACAGTAAAGACAGACAATGAAACAATATCCATGCCTTGCCCGGGATTCGAACCCAGAACCTCTCTAACGCAAGGCCAGTTCCCGGACCCCTATACAGTCCGGTCGGACACAAAAGTTAAGTTTGGGAATGAACTTTCCCGAACCGATGAGGTGTTCAATCAGATTGAGAATAAATTTCGTGCGATGCAAACCATCCCACAAAATTGGCTTACCTGATTCGCCAACCTAATGGAAATTAATTGGAAATGTAACATTTTTTTTATGTAATTATACTGTCAATAAAGTTACAAAAAAAATTTTTGGAAAAAATTATAGCAATATGTTATTGGAAACAGAACACTCAACTTTCATAAGGGATAATCACTTCAGAACTTGAGGTGACTATTGTAAGACTTCAGTTAGGGTGGCTGCTAAATTCAAAATAGTAGGAGTCTGCGAGTTAAGATAACCACTAAATAATAATATAAAAAAGTTTTGCAATTAAACTTACCCTTCACTAAACTGTATTTTAATTTTATTATTTTTGTTCGTTTTAGGACTAAAAGCTTTTTCAAAAATATATGCAGAATGTAAATAAATTGTAAATATTTTACGCATAAATATTAAAAAGAAAAAAATAACCAAACTAAAAATCATCCAAATATTTAAATCATATATTTCCGATTTTTAAAACGAATAAAGTAACATATTCAGTGCATATAACACTGACTTCCTTTCCTTCCACCCACCTGCCTCGTCCATGCACATTAAAATTGGAATCACGTATGAAAACATTGGAATAATCTATCTCTGCGCACGTTTCGCCTATTTGTCTATACGCACTCGCTTTCGCCCCCTACAAAACCACCGTCCACAGTCGAATAGCTGAGCGACAACTGAACAAATACTATTTCCGTTGCTTCCTTTAGAAATGGTAAGGAAAAAAGTCCAAGTCATTTTCACAGTTGCTCCAATATTCGTGAAAATGGAGCTGCATGCCGTATCTCTAAAGGTAGAGCACGCTGCACAAGTAAAGATTAAATTTTCAAAAAGCCGTTAGACTTTATTCAAAAAGCCGTTAGATTTTATTCACGACGTGCACCCACCTGTCAAACATTTTTTCACGAGTAAAAAAAAAAGTAAAGAAGAAAAAAAAAACTTCGATCATCACGAACCAATAAAGATGGAACTGCGTAAGCATACATGTTTGATATGAACAGTCCCAAAAAAAAAGCGACGACACTGAAAAATAACCAACGATGTCTGCAGAGGCGGCAAGTGGCATTATGGATCGATGACTATATCGTCAACATACACCATTCTACCCAGAGAGAGATATTTCTGTATGGGGTGGCTAAAAATTTCCGAATGTCAAACCTTTCCGTTTTATTTATTCCTATGGAATATATGGGATGCTTACTTGAAGTACGTGCCTTACCTGTCTTTTCGACTGGAGTTGTTACAATGCCACATATCTGGAAGTAGTTTAAGGGAAAAAAGAAGGTGGTTCGTTGGCTGTAGGGATAAAAGTAGGGAATAGGTTCCTCTGGATATACAGACACGGACATGAAGCAGGAGATTCGGAGTGGGGTGCGTGTTCTGCTTCGAAGTTTTTTTAGAAAAAGAATCGTGCTGTATAAGCTAGATTTCAAACTTCTTGCAAGATATGTTTTGAATCAGATTTTTCGAATGTCCTTTTTGTGTTTTTGTTCTTGGGGGTGTGTTGGACGGAATAAAAGCAAAATATATATTTTTTCGCCATTCCCTTGGGTAAAGGAAAGTTCTGGAAAGTTGCGAGCTACCCTGGAGTTATCAAGGTATAGGTATTATAGGCATCGAAAGCGATTTTGTTATTTGAAATACTATTTTTATACTTAGACATGTTTATACAGCCATGCAAAGCACAAGGTTTGTGTCTAGATTTTTCCTATTCAACGGCTACGTCTGTCTTCGGCTTAGTGCTTAAATTCAAAAGTCATATATGACCAGAAGAAAAAGTTTAAAGGGGGTGTCAATAAGTCATGCAGACATAGGCGATGGACTGGACTGGAGCTGGACCAGTGGCCAAGTCCTGGGCTATATGGTTAAGGGTTTTCATAACCTAGGTACATGCTCAGGGCTTGGAGATAAAAAAAAAATTAAAAAAAAAAGACATAGGCGATGGAGCTGGTAAAATATCAAACAGTTACGATAAAATTTGTTTTTGTTGTCATTTGTTATTGGATAAAATTGTGATTTGTCAGATAAATTTATTAAAAGTATGTAAAAAGATAAAGTAAATAAAAGTATATTCACATAACGAGAAAAAAATAATTAAAATTTAGTTTTGAAAACTTTTCACCTAGTGATAATATATTTGAAAAGATGAGTACATAAAGTATATAAATAAAAAAAAACTAAATATTATAAGCAACTAACTGGTTATACATTTCAAGAACTATGAACAACGTTGTAAATAAGGTTAATATAAAAAAAAAACTAAAAATGATAATTGCCCGCGCTTTGATATCGAAAAATATCAGTAGATAATCTACACTCTTAAAAGATTTAAATTAACCAGCTGGTTTTTTGAAACTATTCAAACAACACTAAGTGAAAGCCGAGAAATTTCTCTACAATATCAGGAACAGGCGAAAAGTTTGACGCCAAAAAGATAAGGACTTATGAAAAGCGCATTCTTTGAGAAGCGGTGTTTGTAAAAGAACCTTCAGATGAATGATATTTCACCAAGAGCCTAATGAACTAAACACACGCCACACTGTTATTCATTTTAATTGAGGTTAAATATAATATCTGGCAGCCCGCAGTCACTGAAGACGTTGCATTAAAGTTAAAATAAATATATATATATATATATATTATTTCGAAGTGAAAATGGTCTTCTGTACCTGTAAAAGATTACACCTGCGGCTCACAGAAAAGAACACTTCTTTCAATTTGGCTGCGCTCCAATTTCCCCGATAGGCCCAATGCTGGACCATCTTAATACGCTCATGTTTCGATGCCAAAAATGTCGAGTGACTTGCCGAATGTCAAACCCTGAAATGAAAAAGATTTTACTTATAAAATAAATTGAATGATGTAGCAATTTCTTTAAAAGTGTAGAAAAGCAAGAATTCATATATTCTACAAAAAATATGTTGAACATAACTTTCAATCTATAAATAATTTTTGAAATGCAATATTTTTTTCATTCATTATCGTTTTCTTTTTTTAAAACAAGTTCTATCGTTTTCACAAAAAAATAAATTCTCTAAAAATGTATATATAATGATTTTAAATTTCCCCCACTTAAACGTGCCATAGTGCTCGTAAATTTCCTTCAATAGAAAAATGTAAAATTGAAAAACTGTGTCAGAATGTAAACAAAAAGTTATTCCTCACATTAAATTTCTAAATAATAGCGTGTTTTTTTAACGATAGAATATTTTTTAAGAAAACGACATAATGCGTTTTTAAGAAGAAATTTTTTTTTTTTTTTTTTTTTTTTTTTTTTGTGAAAACGATAGTAGATTTTTTTGGGAAAACGATAGCATATTCTCTTTACGAAAACGATAATAATTTTTTGAGAAAATAGTAATTTGCCTGAAAACGTAGCGTTGTTTTTGAATAAAATAAGACACTTTTTTGTAATGAAATTGTTGCGATAATAATTGAATGTAAGTTGAGGAAAATTAGAAGCTTATTTTACAACATTTCTTAAACCTTAAACTTAGCTTCCTTACGCGCAACAGCCTTAAATGAGCATCACAACTTGAAAGTTTCACCTAATTGAGTATTATCTTTTATTGTTCTATAAGTACAAATTGAAACATCATTACACATACAAATTAACTTTTTTTCTCGGTGGTTGTAACAGCAAATAACGCTGGTTGTTGCTGTAAGGACAAATATTTTCTTTCTTTCTTTTTTTTTTACATTGAATATTCTTAGTGATTATAATTGTAAATTAATCACCAGAAATATATTCTTTTTTAATTTCCAAAACGATAATTATCGAATCGTAAAATAGGGATTTTTAAAGAAGAATGAGTTAAAAAGAAGTATAAAATTAAATTTAGAAGTTTTTTTTTCTTCAAATTATTTCATGCATTTATTTCTTATTATGCAGTTTTGAATTTGGCATGCGCTTGAGAAGATGCTCGGTATTTCCCAACTTCTCTATACTTGGAAACCAAGTTATAAAAATTTTATGCAACCCCAAAAATCACACAAAACGTTATAAATATAATATCGAATCACATTTCTCTGAGCTGAACCAAGTTCGAATACCAGCGATGGCTGGTCGATTCGTAAACTTATCCCAGCTTACTACAATACTAAAATACTCCTAATAGTGGACTAATCAGGGATTAGTCCTGGGCTAATAGAGGGAAATTTGCATGGTTTTAGCCTCCATCGAACGTAAATGCAAGTTCGTTAAATCAAAGACTCTTCCACGAAGCTTAATTTGTTCCAATGCTTGAACCAGGAATTTCCTTGTCTTCTGGGTTGGATATTTGAAGTTAAACTTAAATAAATTTAATAACGAATATGGATAGTAAAATGCAAAGTCTAAACCTTAGATAGATAAGCACACATTATAGATTATATAGATAATAGATATATTTGTTTACGATATAATATTCTCGCGATTGCTTAACGTTCTCAAAATTTAGAGGACAGATGTAGCGTGCGTAGCCTGTAAATAAAGAACTTCGCATTTTGGTCTCGGCTTTAACTATGAATACCCTATTTAATGTATTTAGTAAGTTATTTAATGTATATATTATTATTTCATGTATTTCTTACGTATTAATACTATTTTAATATTAACAGGTTGCTACTTATATCTGTAAAAAAAATCCCAGTGTTTCCCAATGTGTGGTACGCGTACCCCCAGGGGTACGGGAACAGTTTAGTGGGGGTACGCGCTCTTATGCGAAATATCTCGCAACAAACAAAAATTTTTAAAAATTTTATTTAAAAATAAAGCTAGCCATGAAAATTTACGATTACGTATTTTTCTATTGGCTATTTTTTGCAGAGTTAACAGTTAATATTTCGTCGTATCAACTGCCAGTTGTGATTTTAAACTTTTGTGCAATTTTTTATAGTAAAAAATACATGCATTTTTTGTTGGTGGTACACAGCGATACGAAAAATTTAGAAAGGGTACACAAAAGTTATAAGTTTGGGAAACACTGTTACTAATTATTCTTTTTGTAAATAATAGCCGAGTATATTAATAATATTGTACTAATTATTCTTTTTTAAAATAATAGCCGAGGAAAGATTTATATCTTCAGCAAAAAAAAATGCTCATTAGTAAAAAAAAAAGAAAAAAGAAAAGTAATAAATTTTAAAATTACATTTAAAAAAAAAAGAATTCTAAGCAAGAAATAGAGTTGGTAAATGTAATAACTTTAAAATCTACATGACTTAAATAGTTCTTGAAACAAAAGCAAAATGAAATTTGCGTTCTCTCCTTCGTCATTTATTTTAATTAGCTTCATTATTTTTTCACGTACGTTACGTTTCATGAATAGAACGCCCTGGGAAAATTTTTGTAATTAGCAAAAATTATTTTTGGAAGGAAACTAAATAGACATGCAAAAGCATAAATGCTACGTGCTTATATATTTATATATATTTTTTAAAATATAAGAAGTATCGTTGAAAATATAGTTGTAGCAATAAAGATATTTATGATAATGAAACTTAGTTACGACAAAAAAATAAATTCCAACTTAGTTTTTTCATTACATCAAAAAGAAAAATGTACGTTACTCAGTGTAAGACTTCTATAAGAAAATGTTTTATTCTCATTGTGCTACAAACTTAAAAATAAAGATTCTTAATTATAATATGAGTAATTTTTTTAAATTTTTATAAATGAAAACTTGTAAAAATAGATCTTATATAAAACTGCAATAGATCTTTTATAAATTGCTCCAAACTAATGAAATAGTAGAAACTATCGACACCAGAAGTAATTAAAAAATGTAAAAAAATTTTCTAATAGCTCATGATAGTTTTTTACTTTTTGGTTTTACATTAAGTAAGCGGATTATTTAAAAACCCGATTAAATGCGTGATTAACTAAGGGTTATTATCCTTTATTTTAAAGCATTACCTGAACTCCAGGCGTCATATTTGTTCTAAAAAATATTCCAACAAACTAATTATTATGAATATTCGCTACCCTTTTCCCATCATGTGAATATAATTTTTTTTTTCAAAACTATTCTTCTTAATTATGAAATAAAACGAAATTATGTTCTTTTTGCGTAACGGGTTTGTAATGCAGAAAATAAATTGGAATTTAAGTTCATACCTGGGACAACTTTTTCCGCAAACGCGTAAGATTCACCGGATATGTACCTCAAATTAGAACTACATACTTTTATTTATGTAACGATTTATTCATTTTTAAAAGAAAAAGGTTCCGAATTTCAAAATAAAAATCGAAATCAGTTTTTAACAATTTTAGTGGCCGGGATAGATTGGTTGGCAGGGCGCTGGACTCACATTTGTGAACAGGAGTTCGCATCTAGCCGACCGAAGATTTCCCGTGTAGTAAATGGTGACTGGTGCACGTTAAATCAGTCGGGTTACAGAGTCCTCCATTTTCCCACAACAAATCAACACCTCTGGAGGTGCTGATTTGGAGATTGATCGTTTTCTGGTTCAGGTCAAAATTATGATCTGTTGATGAATGAATGGATGTATGAATGGGTCAGCCTCATAAGCGTATGGGTGCGGCAGAAGTCAAATTCTTGGCCATAGATGGCACCACTGGAAAACAAGCACCCTCTTTGCCTTAATCGTCGACAACAGCAACAACAATTTTAGTTAATTCTTCAGTCGAAGCTGTTATGAAAATTTTTATTTCTTTAAGCACAGAAAAAAATATGTCTTAAGGAAATAACTGGCACTAGAAAGTGAACTATGCAAGTTACAAGTTTAACTATAAAAGCTCGAAATTAGAACTACCCATTTTTTATTTACTTGTCACGATTTTTTTTAAGAAAAAAAGATTTTGAGCTTCAAAATAAAATTAGAAATCAGTTCAAAACACTTTTAGTTCATTTCTTTTTCATAGCTGTCATAAACAGGTTTATTTTTAAGTGCAGAAAAAAAGTGCACGTCTTAGGAAATTACAGGTACTAGTAGTTAACTATAGGAAGGTAAACTATATAAGTTATAAGTTAAACTATAAAAGTTTCCAATTAGAACTACATAATTTTTAATTATTTGTCGTGATCTTTGTAAAAAAGGTTTTGAGTTTTAAAAAATTTTTTTAATTAGTTTTTAACAATTTTAGTTCGTTAGTCGAAGCAGTTATATTTGGGAAAAAAAGTGTTAGTAAGGAAATCAATGTCACTTAAAGATGAATTAGATAAGTTATAAGTAAGTGCTCAGTAATAAGAATATTTGCTTCAGAGTACAGAACTTGGAAGAATATTTTAATTAGTGTAAACATATATTTAATAGTATAAATATATATTAAGTAGTATAAATATATATTAAGTGGGATAAATATATATTAATTAGTAATAAATACGTATGTCGTAAAAAAGCTATATCACATGTGATATTACGGAGCAGTGCTACATCGTGCAGCTGACGAGCAATGGCGGATTGATACTTAACTAAATACATGTTTGATCCAGTATTTTTTTTGAAATCTTATTTAACTTTGTTCTCCTTGGAAATAAAGGGATATTATAATTTTATTATCGTCGAAAAGACATTTTTTAAAATGTTAAATACCTCTTTTTCCCCACCAGATATGTGCTCGACTATTTATATTATATTATTTCGAAATTATTAGAATACTCTATATAATCCTCAATTGATGTAATGACAAATGCTGAAAAATCACGTTTCAATGAGAGAAAAATGCCAATTAAAATTTAAACTGTAAAAACTAATTGTTAGACTAATTCAAGTAAAATTTAAGTAATAACAATAAAATTATTATTAATAGTAATAATCATAATAATAATAATCGTAGTACATTTCTTACTGTATTTTTAAAAACACTATCACTAATTAGGGTAAATATCCAATTTATTGAAACGTGTAACTCTTTCTACAGATATAGTTCAATATCCTTTTACCTTCAATTTAATACACACAACTGTACTAATATAATAATCATAATAATAATCATATCACACTAATTATCCCAATAATAATAACGATAACAATTAATAAAAATAATGAGAATAGAAAAAAAGATCATAATACTATTAACAATAAAGTAAAAAATAATAATAAAGATAATAAAAATAATGAGAATAGAAAACAAGATCATAATACTATTAAATATAATGTAAAAAATAATAATAAGGATAATAATAATAATAATAATAAAGATAAGAATAATAAAGATAAGAATAATAAAGATAAGAATAATAAAGATAATAATAACGACAGAATAATTAATGATGATTATACCTCTGTTAATAAAAATTAATAAGAAAATAAATCTATGAAAAAATTAATTCTTTGTCGATAAAAAATACTGCATTTTAAAAAACAGTATTATTAACTAGTGTAAATATCCAATTTAAGAGTAATATCTAAGTTAAGAGCATATAATCGAAGAGCTAAAAACGTTTAACTCTTTCTACCCATAAAGTTCAATATCCTCCTCTTATCTTCTACAGTTTAATACACACAACTTTACTGATGATTAAAAAAAAAAGAAATAATAAATCCTCATTAATCTCAGCTGGATTTTATCATCCGTGATAAACATCCTTTCCGCCATGATGCTTTAAAAAAAAAAAGAGCCTGCAACTGCTCATAAACTCTTTTCGGCCCAGGGGTCAAACCATCATAGCAATAAATTTACCCTCCAGATATAATTGATGCCCGGGATGACATTAAACGTAGGGTCAGGCCGCTCGTTCGCCAACTTCATTTGGAATTCGCCAAGTTAAATGACAAGAAACAATGCCTATTCAAGTCAAATGACTTAGCAAGGAACGCCCATTGACAACACAATAATCGCCAGATGATGACTGACTTTTCTTCAAAATGACTACCATGTCTCATAGAGAGAAAGTGACAGTAAAATAATTATGACATGACGGGTGTATGAATAGCCCCGGTCTTATTATTAGTTTTAAAAAAGTTCTTTAATCATGAAACCCACGGGGTTCCTTCATTATATGGCGACGGGGCTGAATGATGCTGGGTTTAAAGGGGATTTTTCTGGTGTTTTCGGGTTCAAGATACGGTTTGACAGAATTGGTTTCGTGATAAGGAAATTACATGACTTTTATAAATGTTACAATATGGGAGGGTGTCACCTTGCTTGACGAGCGGTTGATTTAATAATTCTTTAATGTCTTAATTTAATTACACATCGCATAAAATGAATGACATGCATCTGGAGGAAAGATAACTAATAGTTCATTTCGTTTAGCACGAAAGACTGTCATCTGTATAATCTGTAATACTAATATTACTATTACTAACTACTACAACTAATAATAATAATAAAAAAAAAATTGCGTGTGCGTAACAAGTAAGTAAAGAAAATTTTGACATTTTTTTTTACCATCTATTTCGATTTTTATTTTAATAATGCAAAAATATGTCTGCGGTGCTTGATTTTTAATGGTATAACAAGTTTGACAAAAGAATTATAAACAGTGTTAGTTAAATAATTGCAGAAATAAATGTGTCGGAGCTTATTATGGAGCTTTTTTATGGAGAACAGAAATTTTTATTTAATTGTATTAAAATTTCAGTATTTAATTGTAATAAAGCTTTAGAAACGGGAGAATGCAAATAAAAAACATCGAATTCTAACGGTTTCTAAATAACATTTCAAGTCATAAAAGCGTAATTACTTTAAAATTAAAGTTTACTTTTAAGAAAAGACGAATGATTCTTTTAAACAATATTTTTTTGTGTATTAAAACAAGATTAATCGCGAATGTGATGCAAGTATTTAACGTACAGCACTATTTTATCCTTATAACCCTTTGACGAAGAATTTTTATTAAACATATTTTTCATACTTTTTCATTATTTTTTATTTATTTTGGTTAAAATAACTAAAAAAATAGATTATTTAGCATTTTAATAATTTATGGTTAGGATATATAGCATGAAACACAAGCGTCCTTTCTATGTAAGAGGTAAACTCTTCCAAACACGGCTCACTTCCTATCAATAATTTTGCATAATTTTAGATCTAAGAAAAACGGTAATACATTATTGGAATCCCTTTAATTTACAAAATCAATTATTGATACACTTTTAAATATGAATGTAAAAAAATTTCAAACTAATTTTTTTTAAATTTTATGTTATAGTACAAAGATAATTCCGGTAATCTGACAGATTTTTTTAGTAACTATTACTGTTTTTTAAAATTATAAAATACCAACGACGTGTGGAACGACGTATATAAAGACGTATGGCATCTTTCGAATCTGATAGACCTGCATTAACCCTTTTAGCACCCATATTCCGCACAAGTATAAAGCAACTCGACTTTCTTTCTGGAGGTGGGACATTTTAACATAAATTTCTGGTAAAATAAATTAAAAAAATATAAAACCTAATTCGATAAGGATAGTTTATTGCTTCTTTACAATAATGAAAAAAAGAATAAAC
>NC_092205.1:52106573-52166213 GCF_043381705.1 Parasteatoda tepidariorum
ACTTTTTTTTTACCTTACCATATTCAAAAAACTATTAAAAAATGCATATACTTTTCTCCACTCTTATAAATGTATGCTAATACGAACCTTACAATTGGGTATACTATAGCCTACGTCACAGATCGTGTTATTCCTAATAAAATATATTTGTATTTTAAACATAGATTTTGGATAGTTGTTACAATGTCTCGCTTTTAAAATATAAAATTTTGAATTATGAAATTTTAAGTTTACGATACTTTAGTTTTTAAATGCTTATTTTTTTTTTAAATATTTTCATTTTAAAAAACTTTAATGAAAAGCAAAAAATGTTTATTATTTTAATTTTTTTCAATTATGATATTTTATCACATTTAACGTTTCAATAATCCGTAAGGAAAAAAAATGTATAACCTATTGTCTTACGAAATTTGTTAACATTGGAGCCTTTCAAACATTAGCAATACATTTCGAAATGAAAAATTCTAATTAGAAAAATGAAATTTCAAAAATTCCCGCAGTACGCTTAAATAATGTCCTAGGGAACAAATGTCCAAGTCCAATATAGTAAACTTTAAACATATCTGTATAGTTTGAAATATTTAGTTAATAAAAAATTAAATTCAAAATTCTTTAAACTTAAATAAAAGAAACAATGAATAGAGAATTTTAATGCATTCCAATAAAAAATATCTTTACATCTTAATATATATATGAAAGCGAGAAATTGTCGGATGTAATATTTCGAAAACAGGTGCGAGGATTTGGATTGTGTTTTTTTTTAAGCACTTCGCAATTTTTTTAGGGATGGTTTGTAAACAATCGCCTCTTTCAAGCTTTATGTGGTTCGAGCACAGTATTAATAATATGAAAATTCATTCATGAAAACTATAGTTAGCGATTAAAACCCACCGACGGTTCTGCATGTAAAAAGTCGTATTTTAACCTGCAGTCCTCTCCGCATAGTAAAATAAGTGTTCTTATGTTGTTAGATAAGAAAATGGTGTATTGGGGGAACAAACATTCTCCCAATTTTGCCCATTTGCTAATCCGCCAGTGTGTTAAAACGAGTATTGTCGTGGAAGCAGTATTTTTACAAAGGATTTAAAAAATAAAAGCTGACGAAGCCAATAGAAAAACTTAAATACCCTTAAAGTTCTCTAAACTCATAGTTTTAAGTGCAGTAAAGCATGCTGGAAACAAAGAAGCAGACAAACATAAGTTATCGAAAATTGAAGATAAATTATATTTCAGCATCAGTGGTAATGTTAAGGATGAATATGATAATTCTTATTCGTCCGAACGGCATTTCAATTTCAAAGCTTTTAAATCTATTAAATTTTAACACTGAAGCATTTTAGCACCAACTATGAATAATAATAATTAATTGTTCTTGCATTTTTTGATCATGAATTTTAAACTCTGAAACTTAATTTTTTAATTTTTATATTTTTTTAACAGCCGATCGAATTTTTTGGGTTTACGACTACTAATGTTTGAATTCGTAGCCTTATTTTGAACCCAATCAAGAAGACAAGAGAACTCCCTAATCAAGTATTGGGAGAAAATAGCCTTCGTGGAGGATTTTTTGAGGTAACTAACCCGCATTTGCATTACATGGAGAGGAATACTACAGAAACCTTGCACGGTTCTCCTGACGACAAGGGGACTCTAACCCATGATCCGTCTAGTGCAAGCCGGATGCAGAATTCGTATCGACCAGTCATCACTGGGCTTCGAACCCGGCCACCTCATTCGAAGGTGAACGCTTTGTTTCCTGAGCCATCACGACTCTCTCAAACATTATATTATTATCCATAAAATAAAAATATTAGAACTTTATAACTTATCGGTACCAGGAAGTCATGCTCGTCAATAAGTAAAATAACACTAAGGTTCCGATTTTTATGGTTGCCAGTAGTATACATAGGCGCATCGACGATGATAATATTGTGAATATTACATGAAGAGATAATTATTGAAAACGATATTCATTGTAAATGCAGAAATTTTTTATTTGGATAATAAAAATATTGACACCATGTAGAAATTATTAGATTAATTGGGAATATAGAGTGATATATTTTTGGTAACGCATCGCGATACTAGTTATGGGTATTAATGCCTGTGACGGTGACAACAAGAAAAGGCAGAAGCCAACATATGGTCCTTTCTACCTATAAGTAAAAGATGAAACGATGGGCACCAGCAGCGGATAAGTACCCCAAAGGTATATAAATTATTTATTTGAGCACATACGCTTAAGACCAATATCAGTTAAGTCTCAACTCCTGGGTCTCTATATTAAGAAAAGGCTTAATTGCATAAATCTTTTGTCAAGTCTTAAAGGGAAATAAAACTGGTTGGCTAGCTTATGCCCAGTTTTATTACTAATTAAACGCGTCAAATAAATGCAAAAAAATGATTTCAACTTTTAAACGTAAATACTCATTTTTTTGGTTTGATGTTTTATTTCTGGTTCAGTTCTGTGTCCATGACATCGAAATTGTTGTTTAAAGCTTACTTTTGGTTTTAAACTGTATTGTTTACTGTTTTATATCTGAGTATTCCTTTAAATTAAAGAAGTTTATAATAAATAAAAATTCGTTTTGTTTTGGAGAAAAACATCTTTATAAATAGAATTTATTAGCTCGCATAAATAATAATGGCAAATGAGTGCACAATGAGAATTTGACGAAGTTTATAATTTTATTTATTGAGCTGCGATGGCTCAGGGGATAGAGCGTTCACCTTCCAAGGAGGCGAACCGGGTTCGAATCCCAGTCGATACGAATTCCGCTTACGGCTTGTACCAACCACAGTGTTGACGTGAAATATTCTCAGTGTTAGAAGGATCATGAGTTGGAGTCCCTTTGACGTCAGACTAATCGCGGGAGGTTCTCGTGGTCCTCCTCACCATGCTACGCAAATGCAGGTTAGTTCCATCAAAAAGTCCTCCACGAAGGCAAATTTCTTCCAATACTTGATCCAGGAGTTCCTTTGTCTTCTGAACTGGGTTCAAAATTACAAGGCTAATGACTTTAAAAGTGAATAATAACTAAAATTGAAGTAACTATTAAAATGATCAATTAAAGTAAAAATAGTTTAAAGTTACTTCTAAACTTATGAACTAAATTAGAATTGACATAAAATCTTGAATTAAAATCAAAATAATTTAAAATTAGGTTTAAAACAATGAATTAAATTTAAAATAATATATTAAAATAAAGGCTCCTTTAAAGCTATGCATTTAATTAAATTTAGTTTCAAAATAACGAATTCGAATGAAATATTTATACAATGAAGAAATGAAGTAACATGCTAAAACAAAGACATATCGAAGAATTTTGAATAATTAATTATAACTACAATGTTAAAGCAAGTCTTCGTAGATTTGCAAAGCTTGAAAAAAAAACATTTTTTAAAAAATACAGTTAAACTAAACTTAAACTTCAATAAACTAATCATAACTCACCATCTCCTTTCAAGAAAAGTAGGCGCAATTTGGCGAACATTTTCTCTATAAAAGTAGCACCTTTTGATCAATATTCATACATTAATGTCTCGCGAGGAACCCGAATGGGGAAAGTTTCTCTCCCCAGCTCTGAATCCTCCTGTGTGTAGAAGATGGTACACACATTATCTCCCAGTGCATGGAAATACAATCTAGAAATCAATATTCCTCTTTTCTTGGTGGCTGGGCAACTTTGCAATTATCGACAAAGCGTCACTTAAGAACTTGATACTTTAATTTTATCCAGAGACATTCCTCTAAAAGTCTAAAAATTATAACTGCAGTTTGCCGCTCTTCTGAATATTTGACTAGGCGGAATTTCTATTGGAAATCTGCTGTCATTGTTTCCTATAAGTTGTTGAGTGGTATTAGAGAGGATGGGGATTTGCGAACGTTTCAGTTAGCGGGTATAATTATTTGAGAATGGAACATAAAAAGCATTGATTTGCTTGCATTAACCTAAAGTTATTACATTTTCCCTTAAAATAATTAGTTTTATCATATATACAAATTTTATTATCTACTTATGCTTTAATTTTTAACTGATTTAATATACTTACAATACTATCATTATATATTTCAGATACAAAATTTAACTTTTTCCAGAGATATTTCTCTAAAAGTCTAAAAATTGTAACTATAATTTGCCACTCTTCTGAATAGTTAACAATAAGGTAGAATTTCTAGTGGAAGTTTGCTGTCATTGTTTCATGTAAGTTGTTGCGTTGTAGTAGAGAGGAAGAGGAATTGGGTATACTATAGCATACGTCACAGATCGTGTTATTCCTACTAAATTTAACTAGTAAACAGCATTTTCTGCGAATCTGATTTCTAGCAATAAGTAAAAGCATCAAACGAAGTCTCTTGTTATAAGTCGCTACTCGCCAGGTTGGAATTGTATTAGTCTAGTTCCTATGGAAATAATTTATATTGTTGTTTTACCGAAGTTTATGAATTTAGTAAACATATTTAAAACTCAGTTTATTAATTAAACTAAAAAGTAAATGTTATTCCTAGTAAGTGGAAGTAGTTGTGCTTTTTTCATATTATACCCAATTGTGAGAGTTACATTTAGCGGGTAAAATTATTTGCGAATGGTACATAAAAGACATCGATTTGCTTGCCTTATCCAAAAGTTATTACATTATCCCTTAAAAGACTTAGTTTCATCTTAAGTACAAAAGTTACTTATGCTCAAATTTCTTTTAATTTTTAACTGGTTCGGTTTAACATACTTATTATATTATCATTATATATATATTTCTCTGAAAGTCTAAAAAATATAACTGTAGTTTGCACACTCTTTTGAATATTCACGTGACGAAATTTCTATTGGTAATCTGATGTCATTGTTTCGTATAAGTTGTAGAGTGGTGTTTGAGATAAAGGTGAATTACGAGTGTTTTAGTTTGCGTGTTTGAATATTTGGTAACATTATAAAACTATATGTAATATAACATTAATCTGAAGGTAATATGCAAAGCCAAAAATCGCGTTTCAGATTACTTTCATAAAATTATCATTGATTTGGCTTTTGTGGTAAAAATATAGTTGTTGCTGTCGTCGGTCATCTAGACTAAGGGGGTGCAATTGTTCTTGCTTCCTAGTGCCGCCATCTATGGCCTAGAATTTGACTTCTGCCACACCCATACGTCCCACCCGTTTTATAGGGTGGACCCCATTCATACATCCATTCATTCATCCGCAGATCGTAATTTTGACCTGTACCAGAGAACGATCAACCTCTAATTCAGTACCCCTAGAGGTATAATTTGTTATGGAAACATGCAGGTCTTTGGAGGATTTAACACGTACCAGTCGCTTTAACACGCACCGGTCACCATTTACTACACGGTTAGTCTGTGGCCGAATGGATCGATTTCCCGTTCTCACAATCGTGAGTCCAGCTCCCTGCCAACCAAACTATCCCGCCCCCGCCCAAAATATAGTTGATTAACAAGTATTCAATTACTTCGCAATCGTCATAACATCATCGTAATTATAATTGTACAATTGTAATCTTAATTATTATCAATTATGATTTTTATCATAAATTTAATCATAATTTACTAGTACATTTGCAACTAAAAACAGTAATAGTTAACGATTAGACAGGTAACCATAATTACTAGTGCAAGTTTTTACGAAGTTTCTGACTGGAATTGAAATAGATTATTATTAGATTTTTCAGACATTGACAATTTTATTTAAAATTAAATTATTATCACGTTTAATATTTAAGTTATCAAAATAATATATTTTTTTGAAAAATTCATCATGGTTTATCCTTTAATGTTTATTGTATAACATAATTAAGAGTAATTACGTTCAGACATTTGGACGACTTTGCATTTAGTACTAATGATAAACAATTGCAAGTAAGAAGGATTAATTGTGATAAAAATATGATTGCATGTATTCTGCTATACTTCATTCAACTATTTGTCGCCATTGTAGTTGCTATGGGTTATCAGTTCTGCATAGTTGGTAAAAAGGCCACGAAAGGAAATTTTCATTTCATGTTTTTTCTCCAATTTCGTCTATTATTATAAGTGAGTGATAATGACGGAATACTGCAGTGGTTTCTGAACTGATCTGAACTGAATAAGAATATTTAAGGGGGGGGGGTGACGTCACTTGCGACTCTTTACCCATTCATCCTGATTTTGATTGATGTGATGGTTCCATGAGGTGGCGAGAATATAAATGAAGTAAAAGAAGTATTTTTTTTATGACAGATGGACGTTAAATTATGACTATGTAGTTATATACAGTGTGGTAAAAACCATAAAGGAATAAATAATATAAAATTAAAGTTATGCTTGAATAAAAGTTCAACTCGTCAAAGGTTTCTAATATACGGTTTATTATACAATGTAAAAAGTCCTACTTATTTTAAGGTGGTATTTCTTTTTTCAAAATATATCTTTTGCTTTATAATCTAAAAGTGTAACGCTTAAAAAACATCGGAACTTTAATCATAATTTCGCTCTAAATAACTACTTCCAAGCCTATAATAACTTCACAAACTTCATGCAAATCATAACTTCGAAACGATATCATTGGGTCAATTCAATATGTTTGCATACATCACGCTTTACTTTATTCTCAACGTATCTGATAAAATCCACAGAAATAAACCAAAAATCTTGAAATCAATCAAATTATTTTTTTAGATCTTTAGTTGTATTTTTGAATTTTGTTTATTGTGTATTTTTATGTCGTTTTTTGAAAACAAATTTTAAATTAAAGCACTTTAATTTAGAATATTTGGGTACCAGCAAGCGACGTCATCGTGGTATTTGTCGATTCAGAAGCCAATTAGGTTCGTCACTATTACATGACATCGTTTACAGATATGCAATTGCATCTGATTTAAATCACGTAGTTAGGCATGAACACTTTCTTCTCAAGTACGCGATTCTATATTTTTATGAAACAATATTTAAAATGTTTTTTAATGGGCTAGTCAAAGATATACTAGTGAATTAACAAGCACACTATCATGCACAAACAATATGTGCACATAAATTGTCAAAGATTATAGGGAGAAAACTTGATGCCAGTCAACAAATAAGGTGATATATATTCAAAAGGCAAAAGTCAAAATAAAACTAAGCATTTCTCAATACTCATCTAAGCCTATCAGCCAGTGACATACGCATTATTTTTAAAAGAGTTGGTTTATTGGTAGTTAATTTTAGACGAATCATCATTCTGTCAGGAAATAAACTGAATAGGATTCTGCAGCGTGTTTAAAATTCGAGTCATCGTTGATGGGCTTTGAAAGTCATAAACAGAGGAAAGGCATAACTTAGAGGTAGTAAAAATTCTGGGAAAACATAATCTTTTCAAGGGCTTTTACCATTGCAGAAGTGCTATCGTATTTTTGCGGGCATAAAATTTGTTAGGGATCATTGTAAATATGTAAAATAGAAGAAAATGTTATGGTTTAGGAAAAGTATCTAAGTTTATTGAAGAAAAACGTGAAATTTTAATGTTGGTAGCCGTAAAAAATTTAGAACAACGGTATCATTGTTTCTTTTGAAGCTATGGATATTTCTTTCGTTAATTTATAGGAGCGTATGGCAAGTACTAAAAATAAACATTACTGGATGCTGCGTAATTTTTAATAACATTCCTAAATTTGTATTTGTTTATTAAATTATTTTGAGCAGTTATGTCATTTTTAACAACTTAATTTTCACAACACAAATATAACACCCACATCTTACTAGAAAAGAAAATATAAAGCTTATAAATGCATATAACAATTGTATTTATAAAAATATTTAATTCGAATGTGAGGTTTCATTTTTCTATGTAACATAAAAGCCTAATGACTAAACATAACTTGTTGTCAATTCATTCGTGAAAGCAAATCACATAGAATTATTCAGTTTCCCCACATAAAATAATGAAAATATATTTTTGGATTTCATCAGCTTATAAATTATAAAAATTATAAGGGTATTATTTACCAATAAAATATTTCTGTATCTCTAACTTAAAAGCATTTTTCTGTAGAATTTATTACTGCTATTATTTAGTTTTGAGTTTAATTTCAAACTAAAAGCTTAAAATTAAAAGTGATGTTTCATTATTGTTACGTAATCCTATAAAAGCCTTTTATTGCGCATCATTTCAATGCTAAACATATTTAAATCCGAATCTAAATTTACTACATGTTTTATAATTATAATGCTGTTTTAAATTTAATTACATTTCTATACAATTATGAATTAATCAGGGACATTAAATTATTTGGAAATTAATAATTAGTTTCATGCACAAAGTGATGTATATAAATTATGTTTTTTAATCTCATTTGGTAAGTGAGATTTCAAAAATGTGGTTGTGAATTATGAACTCTATTCAGACAATAAACTTTTATTTTAAAATAAAGATTTAATTATTTAAAGAGTCAAGTGCAAGATGATTTAGATTCTCAAAAAAATCAAACAAAATGATTTACATTCTCAACAGATTCTCTAAGCAAGATGACTTAGATTCTGAATAAAATCAAACAAAATATATTACATTACAAACAGATTCTCTAAGCAAGATGATTCATATGCTCCAGTGATTCTCTAAGTAAGATGATTTATATTCTTAATAGATTTTCTAAGCAAGATGCCTTACACTAGCGTGCCAAAGTCTTTGGTCAAACTCAATATTAAGATGGTAGATAGGAAATGTAATAAATAATGTACAATTTTATTCCTAAACATCCTTAATATGCTTATCAAACAGAAAGCAAAGTTAGAACCTTGAAAGTCACTTTAAATCAAATGCAATTTTCATATCAGTCGGGTATTTGTTTTTCGTGAAGCGATTTTCTTACATCTAAGAATCGGATGAAAATACAAATGAAAGATCAATTTTAACAAATAAGCATAAGTTTTGCATATTTATTTACGGAAATCGTGATTTTAAGTTTAATTTAACATTGACATTTATTTTTGAAGAATTAGTTCTTACAAGACTCGATATATATAAAAAAAGAATTATTAAACTGAACTGAGTGCAAAGATTTAAATTCAATTCAAAGAAGATTACATTTTCCATTAAATTGCAAGAAAAGTAAAAATTCCAAATTCCAAGTAAAAAGTAAAAATTCCAAATATATGTTGGCTTGACTAAATCAAACGGAAATCGTCTCTTTAAAAAAATAAGAAATAAATTTTAAAAAAACCCGCATAAAAAAGGTTAAAATGCCTTTCACGCGTTGACCAAAAACTTTTGCACGCTAGTGTATATTCTCAATATATTCCAGACAGAAATTATAGGGAGTGGAAAATAGGAAACAAGAGTGTAAGCAAACAGAATTTTCTTATGAACCAGCAGTTTAAATAAATAATTTAAACTGCTGAAGAACAAAAATTATTTTACTCCAAGTGAACCAATCACGGAGCTAAGGGGTAACGAACACCTACCTTACCAATACATAATTTTAATTTCTCGTTGAGATTGTCAAAGAATCCACCTAGAAAGTTCCCATCTAAAAGTTGTCTTTTTTTCCATTTTCATGTTAACTTGAACACTTATTTGTTTGTTACTGATCTTTTTCGGATTGCCTTGAAATCTGAAGGTAATAAATAATAAAATATTTTTAAAAAATACAAAATACCACAAAAGAAACGTAAAACACTTTATATAAATAAATATTTTTTTCTGTTCATAGTTGCATTTAAATTTAGAATTCTGAAACTCCCTAACGCATTGTTAATCTGGTGAGAAACCAAAGTCAGATTGATGATAATATTAATTATTGAAATAATAATATTTTTTCAATTTTAAAACGAATTTATTAAAAGTAGCTATATTAGTTCTTCTCTCAATGTTTCGGAGTCATTAGCCTTCTAGTAAAACTAAATAAATTGAGTTGAACGAATTGATTTTGCTGAAAAAATTTTAAGAGCGGAGATAAGAATGCATGAATACAAAAGTTCAACAGATGAAAAAAAAAATACATAGCTTGAATTTAACCTTCTAGGTCTCTTTGAATTCATTAATCTAAACTTTCTTTTTTTCACACAGTGGGGGAGCGTGAACGTAAAGAACAATATTCAAGACGATTGTGACCACAATCATGACTACAATTTGAAGAGTAATTGCAGATTAGAATGAAAGACCACCTACGCCAATCCATCTGACTTAGTCCCACACCATTAATAAAGGAGGGCCTCACCAAACAAAGAACCGACTGAATTCGTTCTACTTTTTTTTTTCTTCTTTGATCTTTAGGGCAACATTAAAAGGTTTACAAGAAGAATTTATAGATTTATTTTTATATTTTGCTCTGAAATTTAATGATGTAAATAAAAAATACAAAAGAGGAATAAAAAAATAAAAATGAAAGAGAAAAATAATGATATAATTTTATTTTTTTCATTTTAAAGAAAAAGTTGAATAACTTTTGTTATCGTTCAGGTTAACATCCCTTTAAAAATATTTTATTTATGTTTAATTTTGAATTGTTTGTACCTTCAATATATATATATTTTTTAAATTTAGGGAAAAAAGGGTTAAGTAGCCACTTGAATCATTGCGTCTTTCTAATATTTTAACTGTGCCACAATTCAAAGGAACAATCTTTCGCATGAATGTTATTTTGAGTTTGTCCAATTTTTTTAAAAAATTCAAATTAATCATGATTGCTATTGTGCTGATTAATCAGCTTCATCCCACAAATGATGTGTATTACCTATTACTGAGTAAAAACAAAATAAAAAAGGACTCCGCGGTATTTAGAAATTTTGTCAAAAAATCCACATCTCAGGGAGCATTCCCCTTTCACTACCAATTCAATTACATAACTAAGACAAATAGTTTAATAACGATTATCCTCAGTCTAACCATATTTTTTCGAATGGTTGCAAGACAACAGATTTTTCCTAGAAGAACTTTTTCATATATATCGTAGAATGTTTCACACCCCCCCCTCCAGAAAAGGATCACCCTAAATAAATAACCTTTGATCCTAATGATCGGATTTTCACGTTCTAGGATTCAATCTCAATGGTTTGAGGGGTTGACTTCAAATATTAATTAGTGCAGACGATATTTTAAGTTACAAAATCAGACAAAGAAACGTACTTCCTCTGAATGACTGTCTTTTTTTTTTGTGACGGATTTGGATTTCTGCCTCCAAAATATAGGGGGTTGAATAGTATTTATTATTATTGTTATTAATTATTTTTTAATGACAGTTTTTATTTATTTTTTGTACTTCATGTAATTTTTTTCAATAAAATTTATGACAGGTATTTACCTGGATAGACTATCAGACCCCATTCCTTTTAATCTTTTTGAATTAAAAAAATTAAAATGAATTAAATGAATTAATCATTTATTCTTAAAACATCTCAAGCATTGAAGCAATTAAATCTTTTAACCATCTGTTTTAACCATTTAAGCATCGCATTTATTACTTCCCTTATAGCTAGGTAGTTNTTTTTTTTTTCTTCTTTGATCTTTAGGGCAACATTAAAAGGTTTACAAGAAGAATTTATAGATTTATTTTTATATTTTGCTCTGAAATTTAATGATGTAAATAAAAAATACAAAAGAGGAATAAAAAAATAAAAATGAAAGAGAAAAATAATGATGTAATTTTATTTTTTTTTTCATTTTAAAGAGAAAGTTGAATAACTTTTGTTATCGTTCAGGTTAACATCCCTTTAAAAATATTTTATTCATGTTTAATTTTGAATTGTTTGTACCTTCAATATATATATTTTTTTAAGATTTTGGGGAAAAAAAGGGTAAAGTAGCCATTTGAATGTTTGTCTCTTTCTAGTATTTTAACTGTGCCACACTTCAAAAGAACAATCTTTAGCATGAATGTTATTTTGAGATTGTCCAATTTCCAAATTCCAATTGAGTTTGTCCAATTGTTTGTCAAAAAATCCAATTCTCAGGGAGCATTCCCCTTTCACTACCAATTCAATTACATAACTAAGACAAATAGTTTAATAAAATTCGACGATTATCCTCAGTCTAACCATATTTTTCCGAATGGTTTCAAGACAACAGACTTTTCTTAGAAGAATTCTTTCATATATATCGTGGAATGTTTCCCTCGCCCCCCCCCCTCCAAAAAAAGGATCACCCTAAATAAGCTTTGATCCTAATGATCTGATTTTCACGTTCTAGGATTCAATCTCAATGGTTCGAGGGGTTGACTTCAAATATGCTAAGTAATTAGTGCAGACGATGTTTTAAGTTACAAAATCAGACAAAGAAACGTACTTTCTCCGAATGAACATGCCTTTTTTTCGACAGATTTGGATTTCTGCCTCCAAAATATAGGGGGTTGAATAGTATTTATTATTATTGTTATTAATTATTTTTTAATGACAGTTTTTATTTATTTTTTGTACTTCATGTAATTTTTTTCAATAAAATTTATGACAGGTATTTACCTGGATAGACTATCAGACCCATTCCCTTTAATCTTTTTGAATTAAAAAAATTAAAATGAATTAATTGAATTTATCATTTATTCTTAAAACATCTCAAGCATTGAAGCAATTAAATCTTTTAACCATCTGTTTTAACCATTTAAGCATCGCATTTATTACTTCCCTTATACCTCGGTTGTTACACTTTAATTTAAGTTTCAAAAATTGAAAATTTCCTCGTACAGTCTAGACTTTAAAGTTATGTATTACATTTCCTTTTCTAAAATCTATTACCATCTTAGAAAGGCTTAGTCCTTTATTTCCTGACTCGTTAGTTAACTTTCAAAAGTAAGCGTTAGCAGAAGTAATATTTTGTAACTATATTCACTTGTTATTTAATATTTCCACTTACATAAGAGTTACTGTGGTTATTATTTTTACCTGAAAAATTTTATTCAATAAAAGTTCAATGGATTATAAAACACAGTTTGTAAGTCAGAAAAAATGGTTAAGAAATTTACATATTTATATCTTTACATATTTGTTTTATTTCATGGTTTTATATTATTTTTGCATACCTTACAGCAAGTAAAATTTAAAATGAATCACCTGAATATTTTTATTTTATTTTTTTGTTATCGTATTTGAACGAATTAAATTACTACTTAGTGGAAAATATCTGCAATTCAATCGTTAATTGGCATACAAGACTTTTGATTTACGGAAAATAAACTTTCTCAGAACAAACATTTAAAAAATAATAACAAATAGTGAGAAGAATTATAACTCTTATTTAAATATATAATGAGAAAAATACACTTCAATATTTGTTATCTTTTACAATGTCTCAAATTATGTAAGCGCAAATGATAAAATGCTGGTGGCTGAGCGGTAGCGCTTCGCGCTGTCGTGCCACAGGTCCATGGTTCGATCCTCGGGCCGGGCAAGGTTGACTCGGGCCTTTCATCCCTTCAGTGGGTCGATAAATGAGTACCAAGCATGCTTGGGAACTAAACACTGGGGGTTCCGCGTTCGGCTGACCACCTGACCGGAACATCTGCTCCTGCACCCCAGGGCCCAAGGTCAAGAAAGCTGAGATGGGCACAGTAGGCCTTGGCCCTCTATGAGCTGTTGCGGCACTGAGTTTAATTTAGTTTAAATGATAAAATCCAAATTTGAAGTGAAATCTCAAAAATAATAATTCTCAGAACAGAAAAATGTACGTTCTTATGAATTCCGGATTTTCTTAATTATTATAATGAGAAAATTTTAAAATGTTACGTATAATATTTTTACAATATTATTTTTTTAATATTATATATATTTATTAATATATTTATATTTTTTTATTAGTTCACTATTTCAAAATTATGCCGTTTAATATTGAGGTGCTCAAACTATCGGTCGCTCTTCTAGTGGTAATGGTACAGGTACTGTATTTACGTCGCACTAAAGCTGCATAATGGGCTTTTGGCGGTGGTCTGGGAAACATCCCTGAGGAGAATCAGAAGACATGCTATCACAATTTTGATCCTTCGCAGAGAGGATGGCTCCCCTGATTAGGTTGCCCGACAGCCTGTGCGCGAAATGGAGCACTTCACTGTAGAACAGTTTGCGAGAACCAATACCGTGCACTCTCGGTCCCTACGCAGACTGATTAAAGTGGTCATCCACCCGCTTACTGGCAGCAGCCACTGATGCTTGATTTCAGTGATCTACTGGGAACCGTGTCTTAACGATAAGTCCACTGCGGGACCGATCGTTCTTCTAACAAAATTCTAAATTGAGGTTACTCATACTTAAGGGACGAAATTATTAATCCTCCGGAAAAAAAACATGTTTTTATTAAATGAAGTTCATTTCTATGTCCGGTTTCATGAGAAAAATTACATACGTAAACTAACATGCATACTCGTAAGTCGAATATTACATCAAAAGTTAGTAAGAGAGTCCCTATTTTTGTGCATTGTAATACAATGTTTAAAATCGTTTGATCAAATATTTATGTTTATTTTTCCAGTTTAAGCCATTATTTTTTTAAGTAAAGTAATCATTAAAAACCTTTTCTTATTAATGAAATGTGCAATAGTTTTAATAGTTCAATAGTTTATGTAAAACACTAAATTGGATTTTAACACATTTCCTAGAAACTGATTTAACAATTAACTAAGCTAATCCTAGCTCAATTTAAGCTATCATTTTTTTTTAATTTTAGATTATTTCGTTCCAAGCATCTTTACCAAATTATTTTTTCACTAAAAGAAACTAATTCCAAAGAAGAACAAAATTTCTTTAGGAAAAAAATAGCTTTTTTATTCATACAATTTAAAAATAAAAATAACTTCCATGACTATTAATTTTGTAAACAATTTATTGCATTATTGCTTAACATCAGTCAGCTATATGACATTTATTACTGGTAATAGAAGTTTAAAGTTAAATGCTGAATTTTAGTATAACTGATAAAGGTTGGTACAAAATAACAGATTTTTTTTAACTTCATTTGCATATTGTTTTAATTTTAAAAATTATTTTACTGCTTAATTATTAAAGGTATTATTTTAAATATGTTAACAAAAAATACATCCAACTCTCACAAAAATATACACTGTGTCTTTTTGAAGTTAAAACTTATTTATAATTGCTTTACTTCTTTCTTAAATAACACGAAATTCAAAGTTGAAAAATATAATTTTATTCGAGAAAAAATAAATATGAAAGAAATATAAATTACTTGTGAAAATCATATTATACTTATTTTATTTTCCATAAATGAGAAAGGATTTAATCTTTTTGGAATTGAGCCAAACTGCGCTAACTATTATGCGTCTTATAGTTTCTAAATAGTTTTAAATTAACTTTTATATATCTAAGCATAATAACAATTAAAAAAAATGGAAAATTTGAAAAATATGTTCAATTTAAAAGGCTTTAAAACGTTTATGATAATATAACGTCACGATAATTAAATTTGTTAAATAGAAAATGCGCGAAAAGGAAAAATCAATTATCAGGAACAGTTAGTTAAAATAGAGTGGGAATGATTTATAATAGACAGGTATTTTAACCCTTTTAGAGCTGATAATTTAGTTAAGAGGCGATTAAAAGCATTGGGTGTAATTACTGGTGTTTAGAAATTTTATTTAAAGAAATTTTGTTAAAAATTAAAATTTATGTTAAATATAAACAAGTCCTAGCGAAATCTGACGAACCATTAATGAGTAAGGAGGCATGAAAAGCATCAAAATCAGTTTGATTGACTGGTGAAACCCAGAAGTATTTCAAACAATCGCCTTTCAACTCGTCTCTATACAGGTTTTAATGTTTACAGTTCCTCCTTTCTAAAGTGGTAAAGTAAATCGTTAGATTTCGACAACGTTTTTGATTTTTTTTCTCCCCTAAATGTTAATTTATACCATTTTCTTCTTCATTCTAACTATATTTTCATATGTATGAAGGATTCCGACTTTACTACATTTTGATTTCCCTTTTGAAAAATATAGAGAAAGAGAATTCGTTATAGAATATCTTGTATTTATCTAACTTTTAACTTCATTTTAACTTTTCTTCTAAATCGAAATTTTAAAAATATAGATTAAGAACATTCATTGTGGAACATTCTGTATTTGCATACTTTTTAATCGCACTTCATTTTGACTTCTCTTCTGAATAGAATTATAAAAATATAGATTAAGGGCGTTTGTTATGGCGCATTCTGTATTTACAAAATTTTTAACCTCACTTCATTTTGAATTCTCTTCTGAATAGAATTTTAAAAAATATAAAATGAGGACATTCGTTATGGAACGCTCTGTATTTACATAGATTTAGATTTACTTTATTTTGAATTCTCCTCTGAATAGAATTTTTAAAATATAAAGAGCGTGTCTAACGGAATATTCAATTTTTGTAAAACTTTTAATTTGGCACTCTTTCTTTATTCGTTTAAATATCACAATTTCAAAATTAATAAATGGAGAATATTTATTTATATTTTCATATTTTTTTTTACTTTACAAAAATCAGCTTTTTTAATAAAAATTTATACCTGCCATATTCCACAACATGTAACAAATATGAAAACTTCGAAATTGAAATAGAAATCTCCCGTGAGTATCTAAACACTATAAACAAAACCACAATTACAGAAAAGGATGTCCTTAAAAAAAATCCATAAATCAGCAGCTGTTGGGTGAAAAAGAAAAAAACACTAGCCACCGAAGCTTTTCAAAATACCAAAAATATAAATTGCATTCGCGGAAATCTTACGACGTAAGATTTGAGTGCCCACTTGAAAGATAAAGCATTTCCCGGCGAAGATCCCAGTCTTAAGAATCGAAGACTCACTACTCAAGATCTAACCACTCATGATGAGCCTGTATTCCAGCACTTTCAGGCAAAATGGCTGCAGCAAGCAATAAGAAAATTTAGCGACCTCTACCACCGGCTTCAGAGTAAATGCCACCAAAAAGTCTTCGTCCGGAAGCTACTTGACTTTTAAAATGCGAAGTTTTTTCCATCGAAAATATTCGATTTATGAACGCATTTATGAACCTTTGAAGAGGGTCTCTTATTCTGCTTTTGCGCCTTTATTATACATTGAAAAAGAAGTGGTTTTAAGGCTGGGTATGCTTTAGAAAGCATCGTAAGCGATGATTCAAAATCGAATTAACTATTGACTTCGAGGTTTTTCATGATGCTGTTCAGATTTTTTTCTTTTTACTTTCTGGTGGTTGTTTAGAAAGAAATCTTTTAGGAAGAAATTCAATTAATGAGGAGAGCGGCGAAAAAATTTCAAAAATGTAAGAAGTCCTGAAGCTCTTAGGTTCATTTAAAGTGCAAATTAAATTTTTATTATTCAAGTGTGTATAACTTTGAAAAACTACACGAGACTACTTTTCGTTTAAAAAACAACATTATTTGAGAAGATATATTTAAAGTAATATATTTTGAAATCGATGAAATAAATTAATGGATTTTTGAAACCATTATTACTGAATCAAAATACTTTTTGTTCACATAAGCTTGCATATTAATATAAAGTAATAATAATAATTTCTACATTAATTATGACTCGCGACTTAGAGAAATCTGATGATAAGCCACATTTTTCACAAAGGGGACGTTTTTAAATCATAATATTGTTATCAAGTGGGACTACTTTGACTAATTTTTAATGAAAAGTCCGTTTACTTCTATATTAGTTGGAAAATTAAATTTATTTAGGCTTGTTGGAGGGCTTATAGAATTGATTTAATGTATTTAAATTTTTTTCATTGTTTTTCCTTTCATCAAAATATAATATTAGAAACCAGGAGGGCAAAAATGTACAACAACTGGTTTTTATTTTTTAAATTTTCTGTCCATTTTTGAATAAGAGCAATATTCAATATATTGTGAAGAAGTTTGTGAAGTCCAAATGATGAGAGCGATACAAACTGTTGGTTCGTGAAGTTATGTTTTTTTAATTGCTTTGCATTTTTATTTATTTATTTATTTATAGTATTTTTATTATTTATTCGTTTTTCTTTATTTACTCATGACGCAAGTCAAAAAATTAGATTAAGTCAACAAATTTAAAAATAATAATAAATAATAAAAGTTTTACCCCTTCTCCCATCACTATAGTTAACAAAAAAATTTGTCACTTCAAAAACCAGTTACTACAATATTTAGTATCAAATGAAAAGAAAAAAATTGGTAACATAGAAAGGTAGTTAACAGAAAATCGGTGTTGTCATGGTAATTAAAAAGAATTCTATTCAAATCTAATGGGATACTTAGAAAATCCACCAAATTTTTTCTGTTTACTCAATTATAAAGAAATCCTTTATAAAGAAATCCTATATAAAGAAATTCAATTAATGAGGAGAGAGTTAAGAAGGAGCTAAGAAAGAGTTAACAAAAGTTGCATCGGTTCTAAATAACAGTTGCTTCAATAAGAATTATTTAGTAACAAATTAGTACAAAAATCACGACAAAAAAAGATAGTTAACAGAAAATAGGCTATCATGGTTACTAAAAATATTATCTTCAAATCTAAAAGGATACTTAGAAAAATCCATCAAAGCAAAGAACTTAGAAGGTAACACTAGTCCTGGTACAACACTAACACTAGGAACGCTAGATGAGTGAAGATACAGACGTAAAAGCTACACTATATGTGCAGTATGCATGGTATTTTATGTCCCTTTATTATTTTGATTTTGTAAGATTATTTTTTAAATCTCAACTTCATATGCATCTTTAATATTAAATTAGATTCAATTTTTTTTTTAAATACTTTTATCGCTGTATAGAAAAATTTTCACAAAAGAAAAATGATAAACTCATAAATATCTTAATTAGGATAGTATAAAACAAAGTAAAGAAACAAAAGGAAAAAGTGCGATGAATTTCTAAAATGTAATTTTCACCTGATTGTTTTTATTTTCCTTTTAAGCTAATCCTCAAGAAAGAGCGCTTTCAGGTCGAAGAACTTTTACTTTAAAATTGAATAATCCCTCAGAGGAGTTATTATATAACACCTTCAAATTCAGCCTCAAGTATTTTGCAAAAGTTAGCACCAATTTACGCCTAACTTTTAACTTTTTGACAGGTCTACCGTTGCTTAGAAACCGAAGTCTTTTCACATCTGACCTCCGGGCCGTTAATTAGCGAAAACCTCATTTTCAGACACATTAACCCCACCCCCACTAAAAATGAAAGAGTGTCCCCCCTCATAAATATTAATGAGACAGCTGGAGAAAATTTTTCAGAGTGTAAGTTGAATTTTAATCCTATCGCCAATGAAGGTAAGATCGTGACAGGAAGTGCCGATGCACTTGCACATCCTTTAGTGTAGAAATCGCATTGTTGTTGGCGACGAGAGAAGTGGAGCTGATCTGTCGGTGCCAATTAAAATTTCAGAAACTTTTGTCTCTCGCCAGGTAGAGGTACTCTCTCCATTTGGCTGCACATTTTGGCGTATTTATTGTTTAATTCTTTCCCAACAATGCGGGCGGGTTTGCATTTCGCTCTCTAGATCCACGAGAGACTAGTAATTATGTCACGCCATTTAATTATTAAGGAAATATAATTTAAAATGCTGTTTTTATTCGAAAGCATTCTTATATAAATTATCATTGCAGAAAATTGTGTTTTACGTTAATTTGAATGATTGTTCTATAAACGCGCATTTGTTTGAAAGCATATAAAAGAATTAATGAAAAGCTTTCAAATTCATTATTAAAACTCTTTTGAAATTCTCTGTTTCGTCGTTTAAAGTATTCTCTCAAAATATACTTGCTTACTGTTTAATTTTATTTAAAAATACGTTGCTCTTTTTCATATATTGTTTAATGTTTTTAGACTGGTTTTTCGAATATTTTATTTGGAGAGTGTATTTCAGTTAACTTTAAGAAATTTTGTTATATATATATATATATTTTTTAATTTCATTTTATCTCTAAATTAATTAATTCTATTGTATCAAAATTAAAGTTTAGTGACATAAAAGTGTGATAACCTGTCTTGAGTTTCTTCTTTTTATAATACTATAATGTTATGTACTCAAAAAAAAATCAGACTGTACTATAAATTATATCAGAACAATAGAATGAAAAAGCAAGAGGTTAAATGTGGAAAGAAAATTTGAAACAGTGGAACCTGTATTTATCTAATTAAGAACAACCTCTTAAGAGGCTAACTTTAACCCGTTCACGCCATTAGATGGAATTCAAATTATGTGATACTTATGCCTTTACCCAAGCACCATTTATTTTTTTAATTTTTGAATTAATCATTCGAACTCNTTGAGTTTTTTCTTTTTATTAAACTATAATGTTATGTACACAAAGTAAAAAAAATCAGACTGTACTATAAATTATATCAGAAGCAATAACAGTAGAATGAAAAAGCATGAGGTTAAATGTTGAAAGAATATTTGAGACAGTGGAACCTGTATTTATCTAATTAAGAACAACCTCTTAAGAGGCTAACTTTAACCCGTTCAGGCCATTAGATGGAATTCAAATATTTGATACTTATGCTTTTACCCAAGCACCGCTTATTTTTCTTAATTTTTGAATTAATCATTCGAACTCGATAAAATTATAGCAATTCATTTAACGTGTGATTTACATTTTCATCACTTTAATTTCATACTTGCAAGTGACGCAGTGTAGGTATCTCGATCCAGATTGGTTACTGAAACGTGACATTTCTTTATGTAAGCAACCGTTCTTTCCATTCTACTTCGAGTATGACAAGTATCAATTCTCTTAAGTGACACATTCTATATTCTTACACAAAGATTCTTTCACACAGATTTCAAATCCTTCACTATATATTTCTTACTTAGCACAAAGACGGACTTGAAGCCATGTAGAACATAAAATAATTATGCATCGAAGTTGCCAGGTACACAAAACACAAATATATCACTGTTACAATAAAAAACATAAACAAATAATAAATCTAAGTTAAGTAAAAGACGTAGACGAAAAATAATTACATTAAAACAAATTCGATGCGTGATACGGCGTTGTATTCAATTAACTTCAAGTTAATTAACATTCTAACTTATGTGAATTTTAACTAATTTTGCTTATAAACGATCAGTTGGCACTGAAGCCATAGGTAGCATGTGTGGGTATCCGTGATCTTCTTGAAGAGCAAGTACCGAAATAAAATTCATATTTTTTCTTTCTATTGTGTTATTGGCCCACCTGTCCTCCTAAATAGGAGAGTGTGTCATATTGCTATTAAAAGTCAAACGTATTTTTTGCAGCAATATAATGAATATTTTTATTACGATTCTTTTTATTTTAGAGTTTTTGAAAAGTAATATCATTTCGGATTAGTGGGGCTCTACGATGCGCGCCTTTCATTAAAATAAACAGTGGATTTGAAACACATTGGTTTGAATTGATTTAACAAAAATTATACTTATAAGAATTATAATAATGGATTTTTTTGTTCTTAACATTATTGCCGTAAGATAATATGTTTATTTGGTGGGGGAGAAAACGTAATACGTTTAAAAATTAGTTTTTAAAAATGTGACTACATATTTATCTAATAAAGTTCTACTCTTTTAATATTTTGCAGTATTACACATTGAAAGAATTTATATTTTATTTTAATACAGTGAAATACATTTTTATATAATTAACATTAACAATTAACATAGTAAGAATTTGTATTTTATTCTTTTAAAACAAAAGCTTACCTGTACAATTCCTGCGTAATCGGATTACTTCAATGGAGATGCATTTTATTTTTAAGTTTTATACTGACTAATGAAAATATGAAAAATATTTTTAAGTTTTTCCTTCCTAGTACTCATAACAATGTTCTTAGCGTCCCGAGTTTTAATTGTTGAGCTTGTGCGATTTGTAAACAAAATGCTAAAATAGATCTATTTTCGAATTTGTGCAACACCGAATTCTAAACATAAGTGCAGAAATTAACAGTTCCCCTTTTAATGCAGATGCTACAAAATGTCAGTATAGCAAGTAAACATTATCACATCGAAATCGTCAAGTTCTAAACTAAAAAAAAGTTTATTAAACAATAAGTGCTTGAAGACAGCAGACATCAATTCAAATTTAAACGTGTCTAATTGTATGTCACATGAGAAAGTTAAAATATCTCTGATTTACACAGTTTTTGTCTTTCAGATGCAGATCTAAATTGGATCTTCTGCATGCCAGGCTAAGACGTTATCAATTTGGCTGCGTTGGCGCTTTCTTCACAATACGGTAATTTTCAACATGGGGTCACTTTTTCGACACGGGATTTTTGGTGCTGGCTCCTAACTGGTCTGATGATGCTGTTCATAAACAAGCTGAAAAGTCTAATCAGTTTTCATCTTCAGAGATTAGTGGAGATATTCTTTGCTTCTTTTTTTGTTATAAATGAATGATTTTTTGTTAAGAACAAACTTATCATTTTAATATAAAATATTTTCCAATGCTTCACTAACAATATTTTTTAGTGACTTCTTCATCAAAATAAAAATTAATATTAAATATGCATTTAGAAATTGAGAATTTGATTGGTGCATTCAAAGTGAACTATATTCAGTAGGAATGTTCTATTAGTTTCTTAAAATCATGAGATGTATTCAGTTATTTAATTATTTAGTAATCGTAGTTTAATTTTTTGAAAGAAATATTTAAAATATGAATTATCATTAACTAAAGAATAATGATGTCATGTGAAAATTCTCGAAAACAAAAAGTTATACGATTAACAACCGTTAGAAAATAAATTTCTCATAAGTTGAAGATATTTGCAACGGCCATCGAAAGCCCCATTTTACGGAACAGGCCCATTTTGAGTTTTCAATGATAGGTTAGACAGGTCTTTAATATATTTTTAAAGAAAATGGATTTTAATTACCATAAACTTTATGGAGAAATCAAAGCATATACTAGGATTCAACTACTGTGATAATAAAGTAACTATTTAAATATCTAATTTCTATGTATTTAGTAAAATCTATTAGAAATGTCACGGATCAGGCCCTTTTTTAGTTTTCAATGATAGGTAAGACAGGTCCTTAATTTCTTTTTTAAGAAAAATGGATTTTAGTTACCATAAACTTTATGGAGGACTACCAGGATTAAATTACACACAATTTTTTTTTAAAATTCCAATGAGCGTATTACATTGCGTTTTAAGATTTTGAGTTATCAACAAATTGAAACAACTTATCCGGTAATGTTCTAATTTCAAACGGGAAAAATACCTTATTTAAAGTGGTAAAGACTTGAACATTTAGTATTATCAAGTGTTTTCTAAGAAACATTTCGCATTCTTTTCCCATTGATAACCTATTAGAAGACAATTTTTCACACCCCACAGTCAGTTAGCTGTCCTCCCGGAAAAGGTTGAAAACCCTGTTTAAGGATTCAGTCTTCTGTTATTACACATCAGTGACAATACTCACTGTGACCTCAACCTGAGGAGCGTCTAGCCCCAAACCTTAATTACTAGGCCCCCCTTTCACTATTTTCCCACCCCTCTATCCCGAAATCTGGAAATCTAAATCTGGAAAACCTTGATTAAGCTTTATAATGACATCCGGGAACAGACAGTACGGTTGGTTGCTCGTCCCGGCAGTTAGGGCCCCCAAGTAAATAGGAATGCCGGTGGAAATTCCAGGAAACTTCATTTAGGGTCAGGCCGGTGCGCAACCTGACGATTGTAATTACCCTGTGAGATCAAGCTTGATGCTTCAGACGTGATTCCAAAGACTAGGGGTAGGCGCAACTTCTTCGAGTTGTTGTTTCGTCGTCGTCTGACACGTTACCTCGTTTTGTCGAATTCTTTTCTTGTCTTTAAGGTATTTATGAGAAAAGGGAAATTTATCGCAAAGGAGAAGGATTGGAATTCTAATACGGTTGTGAATAGATTAAGGGAAAATATTTTAGGAAATATTTCAGAGAGTAGAACAAAAGAAGAGCTCGCCTGTGGAAAACGCAATGCAGAACTTTAATATCACGTGTAATGATACGGATTTCCTATTACTGAACGAAATGAAATCAATTGAAACCTAAAATTTTAAGAATTCATTGGTGTAGCTATATGACGGTTATAAGTGATATTTTTGTGGAATTAAGCACACCAACTTTAGAAAACATACCTACAGCAAGTGGCTATATATGAAACATGTTTTTTATTTAAAATTTTCTTAATAAAATTCTTGGCAGAAATATTTTTTAATTTCGTTCTTTCAGCTGATTCAATGCGTTTTTATAAAGTTAAATTTTCGCATTTTTTCCCAAAATTTTACTTGGTACTACCTCCTTCTATAAGCTCTTGAATTAGTTTTAACTGTAGTGTTCTGTTCTTTTTTTTTTCTTGTCGTATGCCTGTTTAGGCAGTGGGGTTGCGAATGTTCCTCTTTTTCATTGGCGCCGTCTATGGCCAGGAATTCGACTTCTGCCTCGCCATTCACACAATCACAACCCGTTTATAGGGTGGGTCACATTCACACACAAAGGAGAAAGGACATAGAATACACAGAGAAAGAAAGAAACATCCATGCCTTGCCCGGGATTCGAACCCAGGATCTTTCTGATGNACCACAAACCCGTTTATAGGGCGGGTCACATTCACACACAAAGGAGAAAGGACATAGAATACACAGAGGAAGAAAGAGACATCCATGCCTTGCCCGGGATTCGAACCCAGGATCTTTCTGGTGCAAGGACAGCTCCCTGCCCCTTACACAGGCCGGTCGGCGCAGTGTTCTGATCCCGTATATGTATATGATTTTAAACCTATCATTCACTTCAAAAGCTGTCATATGATAGGAAAAGCCATCCAATCATAGTCAAGATCAGAATTCAACCAATAAACATGTTTTGCAAATTTTTTTGCAATTGCCTGAAAGATGGTGTAACATTTTATCAGAGCAAACAGTCATATCAAAATCTAATATGATTGAACGCAAAGGCACATTAGTTTAAAAATAAGTAATTGAATTTTAAATGGGGAGATATAAAATTGGTTTCGTTCGTACCCAGCATAACACGATGCTGACGAATCCACTTATTGCAGCACTTTTTCAAGAAGGTTTAAGTCATTTTGAAGATTAAGTCACTCGTTCCCTACTATGCAGGCAGATCAAAGTGGTCACCCACCTGCTCACTGACGCCAACCAATGATACTTGATTTCGGTGATCCACAAGGAACCTTTACACTACCAGGCATTAATAAAAATATAAAGAATGAAGTATATATATATTAAAAGAATAAAATATAATTTAAAATTTAAAACAATTTTAAATTGATCCTTTGAAGAGGGGATAGCTCACCCGTTTCGGTTTCGGTAGCCCGACGACCTGCACGCGAGGTTGTGCACTTTACGGTTGAACAGTTTAACGAGAACCGATACCGCACACCCTCGGGCCCTATGCAGACTGATCCAAGTTGTCAGTCACAGCACACTAACCGCAGCCAGTGATGCTTGATTTCTGTGATTTACTAGGAGCCGTGTCATCAGTCAACTGTGGGATATATATATGGGTGATTCTCACGAAACATGACATTCACTGTCCCTCGCTCCAAGATCTAATACTACAATACTAAAAGAACTTTTTTTTTAAAAAAATTGATAAATAACATTGTTAGCATTTTAAAATGACTTTGCACTAGCATTGACTGTCTTGTATACTTAAAAAATTTACTTGAATATCAAAATGTCATTTTCCTGGCATGTCCCAAACAATATTTCCTATAATAACTAGCTTCAAAGCTTCCCATACATTTTTCAAAATCTATTTTTTTTATCTTATCCTATGTAAGCATTTCTAGAATATACGCAGAGGGTACTGTTTACTAAAACTTCGTTTAAAATAATTTTTTCTGTCTGTAATTTGTTTGTCCCATGAAAATCCGTCATTTTCCTGGCTACTTTTATTTAGAGATTTATAACCAAAATCGATAGCGCCAGGAATCAATATCTTATGTTAATAGATTGATTAGATACCCGCCTATTTGAACATGTCTTGTTGCATGAATAAAGAACCAATTTTCTGGCTCAAAATCTATTTCAAAAATTTTTTCAAGGTGAGTAGGTTTTTATGCTGTCATTTTCCTGGCTTCTTGAAATCATTAATAACAAAAACTACATAGATTTATCTGAGTTATTTTAAGAAATACTGTTGTTTTCTGCAGAATATAAACGTCTTCGGCCAAAATATTAAATTAAAGTAAAGTTATATGCTATAAAATGGCGAATTTGTCATTATCCTGGCTGTCATTTTCCTGGCTTATGAATGCCAGGACATTGAAGTGTTACCAGAAATTCTTTTTAACTGCTAATACTGCAAAGAGGGAAAGCAAATATTAACCTAATACCAAGTTTATGTATGATTGTAATATGCTTGGATGTAATCAAAGTTATTTATTTATTTAATGATTGATTATTATACACAATTTTATTCTGTACATATCAGCAACAAAAATTTTTTTGTTTCTTTCTACAGTGGATAAAAAGAATTAATTTAAGCAATTTATGGTCCATCTAACATAAAGGCTTAAGTTGAGTTACTTACTATTAACTTAAAATGACTATTTTTTAAACTTCTAAGCTAATATGTCATTTTCCTCGCATTCAAGATTTGGTGAATTTCTATTTTATTTTTTTTCTCGAGCAAATGTCAATAAACTACACTGCTGTCTATAAGATATTAATAAGTGCAGCTAAAGAAGTATACAAAAAATTTAGATTATTTTGAAGACTTTAAATTTGAAGAAATTTTTTGGTTTCGTGAGAATCACCTATATATGGCGTATTTAATTGTCCCGAAAACATTAAAGGAATCTTAATTAATTGATAATCTTAATATTTTCAAATGATCGCGAACTCTAAAGTCCATTTTATTTTCCACGAATTTAACGTTAATACTAAACATCAACAGTAAATTAAAGAGGTCTAGATGTGAATAAAAAGGAATATAATTCTTTTTGAAAGTAAATCTAAAAAAACATTAAATTTAAGATAAGTGCTTAAAATCAAAGAAAATATTCGACTGCTAAGTCTCAAAAAGAAATCCTGAAACGTTCAGTCCATGAAAATAAGCAAAAAGCTTCTTTAAGAAAAAAGTCGATTGCATAAATTTATCACTAAGGAAAACAAAAGATTGCCTTCGTTCACCTTCTACGAGCTGCAGCGTCTTAAAAGTTTAATGCGACAGCTAAAAATATCCGACGCATAAATTCCATTTCAGTTTCTCAAGCTAAGAGAAAAGTAATTAAGAGGCAGGTCTTGATGGACCAAGCGCAAAATAAAAGCGCTTGCACAAACAATTTAAAACGTTTCCTAATTCTCCGGGGAGTTTGGTCGCTTGTTTGTTTTGATTTTATTTCTCTTTAATCTGAGTTAAGGGGTTCAGGAACTGTTGGATTCCTTATCTTATATGCTGTTACAGACGCATTGGATTTGAAATATTACCCACCAACAATTTTAAGTGAAAAATGCTCAGAGGAGAAAAATAAATTCATATTTGGCATATTTTTAATGAAAAGTTATTATTTTGCTTTCAAGATATTGTTGCTAGCTTGCAAACGATACGTAAGGAATGTTTTTCTTTAGAAAATTCATAATTAATTAATTTACCTCGTGTATATTTAATTTGTGTTTTGATTGTCAATGAATTACATAATTTTTTGTTAAGAATAAGAACTATATTCCATTATTAAAATAATCTGTCGGAAATTTAAAATGTTTAAAGATTATATTGGTATTTTATGCACATAAATGTTCGAAAATAAAACAATAAACATCGGAAAATGGTGAAATATATCGATAAATACACATAGGCTAAAACATGATAAAAAGAATAATAGCAATAAATAAGAAAATAATAACGAGACGTGGTGGCTCAGGGGATAGAGCGCTGGCCCTTCAATACGGAGAACCAAGTTCGAATCCCAACAATGTTTCGTCGCTATGAAATCTACTTCCAGTTTGCAACGACGCAGTTACAGTGCTGAAAATTTCCTCAGTAGTTAACGGATCATGGTTTAGAATCCCCTTACCCGCGGACTAATAGTGGGAGATTTTCGTGGGTTAGTTCCATTAAAAGTTCTCCATGAAGACTAATTCTCCATGAAGAAATATATCAACAATAAATAAAAAATCATAACGAGACCTGGTGGCTCAGGGGATAGATTGCTCTGGCCTTCCAATGCGGAGAACCATGTTCGAATCCCAACGATGTTTAGTCGTTACGAAATCTACTTCCGGTTTGCCCCGACACAGTTACAGTTCTGAAAATTTCCTCAGTAGTTGACGAATCATGGTTTAGAATCCCCTTGCCCTCGGACTAACAGTGTGAAATTTTCTTGGGTTAGTTCCATTAAAAGTTCTCCATGAATACTAGCTTGTTCACTGCCTGATCCATGAATTCCGTTACCTACTGTGTTCAATATTATAAGGTTACGGAGTATATCTATGGTACTAGTAAAATTAAACTTAAGTCAACTGTACAGATTAAAATTTTAGTAATATTCCATTTTCCTTTTTACAAAACTTAGGAATAATTTCTTTGAAATTTACTTCGATCCATCTGACTAAATTGAACCAATGATATTTCCATTTTTAATGCATTTGTTAAATGAATTTTCCTATTAATAGGAGCCTCCGTGATCGAGGTGTACTGTCTTTCCACCAATGCGTGGAAGTAGCAGTTTCGAATCTGTACTTCAACCTGACCAGAATAGCCGTTCTTTTATTCAGCACATAAGCTTATATGGATATTTTTTTATTAACATTTTTTTAATTATTTGTTGACATGTGTAAACACATGCTCCGACATTTGAAGTTTGTACAAAATGTTTTTTTCTTTCTTTTCAGTGCTAGTAAAGTAAAACAAAAACATTTAACGTGAGCAAAGTTATGATGTAACTTCAATCAGAACTTCGGAAGCCATGACTTTTGGGCCAGCTGATCTTTCCTGTGTCTAGCTTAATTAATTAATTTGTGTTTAAAATATTCTGTTAAGTTTTTTCAATTTATTTAAACATTGATACATTACTTTTTTCTATCTCTAGAATTTTTTTTCTTCAGAAACAACAGAAGTTCCATAGTAGTTTGAGGGTATGTATATTTACCATATCTTTATCCCCATCCGTTATCAGAAAGCTTGTAAACTAGAATTCTGAAACCAAGTCTCCAATTCTTAAAATTTAAACAGTTTCATAATATTGATTACGTATGCTATTGTTGTAATGCTCTAACACACACAACAAATAAAGCACCATCTTCATTTTACATTTTCACCAAACTTCCATGAACATAACTAAACAGAATACTGTCTGTATTAACACTCATAAATAATGCTTAATAAATTCTTTATATTTACCAAAACAACTAATAACAGGAACCAACAGAAGAAATAATATATCTATCAAATGCTATTCTTTAAAGAAGCGAAAGAAAAAAGAGAAAGGAACCAAAGGACATCGGTTGAGAATCTGATAAAGACTCTAACAGTCATTACCTTAGGAAAAGAACGTGTTTAACTTCCACAATAGGCTTAAGGCCCTGTAGTAAATGATAGCCATTTTGGATTCTGCGAGTTCTTGATAAAATAGCTTTGTAGGTGGCCGACGATAATTTCTTTAGGCAAAGAACTTCCACAAAAGAGTGAATTCAATTATCTATTGTTTGCAAGGAGAAACTTTTTTGAAATTCCTACTTTATAGATTCTTTAGCTGGCACGCCGCTTTTATAAAGATCAACAGATTTAATAAAGAAGAGATTATCTATATGCATGCAATACTTTAAATTATATTTTAAATTGATTTAATTGATTTTTTTTTTATCTAACATATAAAGAAAACTTTTAACATCATCTTCATCCTTTAACATTTTCACCAAAATCTATAAATAAAACTTAAAAGAATGCTTCCTTAAATTACGTTTTCATATTATGATTGATTAACACTTTATATTTACCAAAACAACCAATAAGAGGAACAAATAGAGAAATCTTTGAAATGCTTTCTTTAAAGAAGTGAAGAGGGGAAAAAAGTAGACACCAAAGGTCATCGGTTAGAGTCTTTTAAGACACTGACATCCATTACCTTAAAAAAAGAATGTGTTTAACTTCCACAGTAGGCTTAAAGCTGTGTAATAAATTATAGCCATTTTGGATTCTTCAAGTTCTTGATAAAATAGTTTTGTAGGGGGTCGACAATAACTTAAGGCAAAGATATAAAGAAAACTTTTAACTTCATTATTTTACCTCTTTCACCAATAAATGAAACTTAAAAAGAATACTTTCTCAAATTACGTTTTTATATTATGATTCATAAACTCTTTATATTTACCAAAACAATCAATAAGGGAAACAAATAGTGAAATGATAGATCTATCAATTGCTTTCTTTAAAGAAGTGAAGAGAGAAAAAAAAGACTCTTAAGACTCAAATAGTCATTACTTAAAAAAAAGAATGTTTTTAACTTCAACAGTAAGCTTAAGACCCTTTAATAAATGATAGCCATTTTGGATTCTGCAAGTTCTTGATAAAATAGTTTTGTAGTTGGTCGATGATAACTTTAGGCAAAGAATTTCCTCAAAAGAGTGAATTTAATTATCTTTAGTATGCAACAGACAAATTTTTTTGAAATTCTTATTTCTTAAATATTCTTTAACCATCTTGGTGATTTTATATAGACCATATGATTTAATAAAGAACATATTATCTACGTACATTCAAAGCTTAAAATTCTTTGTTTAATTTATTTTATTAAAAAAAAGTGTTTTTTCTTCTTTTAAGAAAATATTTTTTTCATTTTTAAAAAAATCATGTTAATAAACAAAAATAAATTTATTAAAAATTATATTATAAAAGCAGCAATACAAACTATGTTCACTTAAATTTAAATTTCAAAGTGAACTTTAATTTTTACTTATTTTGAATTCACTATCAACAAGTGGATTTTTAAAGTAGTTTATACTCAAGTGCTATCTAGTCTATACTTTGATATGATTCATTCAAATGTCATCAAAATGCATTTTTTAAAGTTTCTGTTTGTCACAATGTAATATTATTTACAGAAAACGATTAGTATCAATGGTTAACAGTAGAAAAATCTGTGTTGATAATGTATGGAAAGAAGCTAAAAGATGTAGTACTTATCCTTATTTATTCTTCTATAAGTCCTAACAAAATAGTGCTTACAAGCCACATAAAAATGTATTTTATACATAGAAATAAATTTAAGAACAAGAAAAATATAGAGACCTTAATACATTCAAAACAAATTGTAATTTCAATACTTTGACGCAAAGAAAAAAATATACTTACTTCTTCAGCTCTCGATATTCTATAAATAAAAAAAAATGTTCAAATAGGATGGAATTAAAAAAAAGCAAACGATAAAAGAAAATTTCACAAATTCAATTAAAAATAATAAAAGCAAACGATTAACGCTTCGATCAGCTATTTGCTAAGCCCATTACCCATCTACTCATCAGGGTTGCCAGACTGTGAAATTAAAAAACACTTCAACTTCATTTGAAAAAATACTACATATTTTTAAGCCCCATCTACAATAGTTATTTGGAAGTTTAAATAATATTAAATGGATAAAATACTATTAAAGGGATAAAATAAAGGGATATATTACAAATGATAAAGTAATATTAAAATAGAGAAACAATTATTTTTTCCTTTTTGTGCACTTATACTTTAGATAAACGCGTAGTAACAAAGATTTAAATCTACTACTTTGTCATCTATCCGGTTGGCTTATTTCAAAAATTGCTTTTTATTTCAAAACTAGAGGGGCACATCTTCTCTTTGATATAAAGAATGAAAAAAGAGAAAAAACAAACACAGAAATATACCACTTTTTTAAAAAATACTACAAAAAATACTAGATCCCTATTTGTTGGTGAAACAATATGCTACTGCAGTATTGAAAATACTGCGTATGACAACATATTTGGTAGGAAGTGTTGCCATTTCACATGAATTAAAAAAATTGAAAACCCGTTGCTTTTTCACTTGTTCAAGCATTAGAGTGAAAACTCTTGATTAATTTATCTATAAGTATCCTAAACATAATTTCATTTACTTTCAATTCCCGTAAATATAGTTATGGTGATTTATTTTTATAGTAAGGCAATAACAAATAGTTGTAACTTAAATAATTTAATGCTACAAAATTAATTATAATTTTACATTATTACTAAAATGAGTTTTAAATTTTAAAATACGCGTAAAAAAATTACCTCCTGCTAATAAATTAGTAAAATGCTTGTGAACTTGGGATAAAATTAATCGTTTAGCATCGTTTGTCGCAGTAAGCCGCGACTATAAAGCAGTTAGCGCAAATATTGCTCATAATGTTGTTTAGAAATAAAAACAAATACAGGATCTAATGATGAAAATAATATTTACGAAAAAGAAATACGAAAATCTTACATTTATGTTACCGAAGGAAAACTTTAAAAAGATATGCCAGTGGAAGTGAAAAGCTTGGCTTACTTATTGGCATGCGAAATTTATTTTAACATCTATATGTTTTTTTTAATTGTGTTTTATTGGTTATCGTTGTGTTTTATTAGTTTACGTCATAAATGCTCAAAATTAGGGCGTTTGGATGTAAATTTATTTTTAGATATATATAGAAACTTTTGCAGTTAATGTTAACTTTTGTCACTGCATAGAATTATTGATTTATGCAAAACTTTTTAATGCTCATTAAATTTAAGCTAAATTTTTTTCAGAGATAAAACTAATATCCGTGTTTTGCTCCCACCTTTTGTGACTGCCTGAATGTTATCTCCCGGTAAATAAAAATTATAACAAATCGTAAATCTAATTATTATTTACCGATATCTGATGAAAATGAAAAATCTGTTTCATTAAATTCGATGGGAATAAAATTTAAAACATTGAAAAAATGTACCATGAAAACTTAAATTAACTTATTTTTTTGATTTTGTAATTGAAGTTCTGAACATTCATTATTACGGCAAGATATTACGTAGACAAATTTTATAACTTTTATAGTTCATAAAATACGTATCCAGTATCCTTAAGAACTATCAAAAAAATAGATATGCATTGTGTATACGTTGCTGAAATAAAACTGCAAAAAATGTATGCAAATTTGAGGTCACGCATGAACATTGTTGTTGATATATGGCTGTTTAGGCAGAGGGGTGCGATTGTTCTTGTTTTTCAGTGGCGCCATCTATGGACAAGAATTCGAATCTCTGCCACACAATACGTCACACCCGTTTAGAGGGCGGACCCTTTCATACTTCCATTCATTCATCCACAGATCGTAATTTTGACCTGAATCAGAGAACGATCGATCTCCAATCCAGTACCCCCAGACACGAACTGTCGGACATGGGCCAGCGCCCTACCGACCAGGCTACACCGGCCCTGAACATTTAATTGGGAATAAGTAAAAATGTTATCGGAACTTGACGAATAATTAAAGATGAAGACATTAAAAAAATCAGAACCTGAAAGATTGTTTAAGTAATTTGAGGTAAGATTGAAAATTATTATTAGAAATACCTAAGGAAAAATTAAAATGAGTTTATACCTCTGTATGGGTTACCTGAAATGCGTTTATGTTTTGGAGAAAAAAATTATATTACAAGTGGTTATTACAGAACACCCTACATTAATATCAGATCAATAAATTTATTCAGCAAAAATTTAATTTTTCTGAAGGGTGCCTTACTTTCACATGCCTTACTTTCATATGCAATAAAATGAAATATTTATCATTTACTTACGTTAAAAGAGTATAATTATTTCAGTCTAATATATTTGTATACGAGATAACAACATTTTTTCATCTACTATAAGAAACAAAGAAATACAATATTGTTTAGCTATAGTTTCTAAAACAATAGCAACATGAATAAATAACTAATATTTTAAGTGAATAGATTTTTTTTATTAAACCCAATCTTAATATATTCAATAAATTCCATTTTTAACTAATAATGTTTTTTTTTTTTTTAATCTGCTTCGGATGATAATAAAAAATCTCAGATAACAAAACTTCATTTACTTTAATATTCATTAAATCAGAAAACTCTTATTAATTCACTTTGCATGAATAAAAAATTAAGCAAACTTCGCGAAATGCTTTTAATTATATTTAAATTAGAAAAGAGTATTCTTTTAAGGGTCCTTAAAATATTGTTCGGTAATTTTTTTCTTCTTTTGTTTTTAGGCTTTGATGAGAAATAAGTGAACTTAATTGATAATAACAGTCATTAATCATTAAACATTCAAAATTAAATTTACACACTGTGTTATTTTTAATATGAAGGATAACTTACTTAAAATAATAGATGAGTGAGAAACTTTAATTAAATTGTTTACTTAACAATTTTTAGAAAGCTGCTTAGGTGAAGTTCGAATCACTTGAAAATAATTCCATTTTTACGTTACTCAACAATAAAACTAATTTTAATTCTTAAAAAAAAAATTAAAAGATGTTAAGCTATCCTAATTATAATTTTATTATAAAGTATTTATATAGTGAAAATGTAAAGAAAACTTTGTTTATTCAAAAAAAATTAATTAAAACCCGTATATCAAAGCATTTTATTTTTTATATAATATGTGTTTAATCTTAACTATCATTCTAATCCCTTATTAAAAAATATTTTTTTCGTTGCAATATTAAAAAAATATAAAGAAAATAACTAATAAAAAATTGAAACTAGAAGCATAAGCGCTGTCATAAAATTAATAATTATGCGAAGATTAAACATTTATTTAATTAAAGGGTTTTTATAATAGGAAATATTGCATTAAGAGATAATGTTACTGTTGAGTTTTGAAATCATATTATACGAAAGTAATCTTAAGGTCTAATATTTTATTGAGGTCAAATATTTTTTATTGAGGTCTAGTATTTTTTTAAACATAATAATTCGTTAATTTGTTTGTAATTATGTATCATATTAAAATTTACGCATGTTTATTTTATTGGTTTTGGCGAGTTAATTTAATTTAATTTTAGGTCGATGTATTTATGTAGAATGGTAATTATGTTATATATCATGTGCCCATGACATATCAGTTCGCCTCCATTCCTTGGATTGAACACTACTTCTCATCTAGTTGTCATAGTTGAATCGACAAGTATTTTTTAATTTAGAGAATAATCATTAGATGCCAGGTTGTCCCGCAGTGGACTGATCGTTAAGACACGGTTCCCAGCAGATCACCGAAGTTAAGCATCACTGGTTGCCTGACCCACCCAAGTGTTAACCCACCTGCACTAGTGTGCGGGTGGGTTACCACTTGGATTAGTTTGCATAGGGACTGAGGGCGTGAGCTATCGGTATAGAAAAAATTGCTTCGTTCTGTGTAAGACATATAGAGAATGGTATCTCAACCATATTGGACAAATTATTAATTATATTGTTATAAATAAGAAGTCAGATGGTATTTAATGCCAGTTTTATGTTACAAGCATATATGGCAGTACTTTTACTTTCGTTACTTGTACCGCCGGTACAAGTAAAAAGTACGTACTTTTACTTGTACTTCGTTACTTTTTAAATTTAGTACTTTTACTTGTACTTTCGTTACTTTTTTAGGGAAAAAGTACAAGTATTTGTAAAGGAAATATCGAATGAAATCGTTACTTTTTTTTAAAACTCAGTAAGCTTTCTGAAAAAAAAGACATTAAATTTAAAAATAAATGCTTATGTTTTTTTTAATTTATAAAATTAATGTGCAATATATATACATTCACATCTAACTTCGTGTTTAAATACTTTCTGTTTCAACTTATACTGCACATTCAATTATTTTTTACTAGCTCAAAGATCACAAAGCTATCTGNCTTAAAATAATAGATGAGTGAGAAACTTTAATTAAATTGTTTACTTAACAATTTTTAGAAAGCTGCTTAGGTGAAGTTCGAATCACTTGAAAATAATTCCATTTTTACGTTACTCAACAATAAAACTAATTTTAATTCTTAAAAAAAAAATTAAAAGATGTTAAGCTATCCTAATTATAATTTTATTATAAAGTATTTATATAGTGAAAATGTAAAGAAAACTTTGTTTATTCAAAAAAAATTAATTAAAACCCGTATATCAAAGCATTTTATTTTTTATATAATATGTGTTTAATCTTAACTATCATTCTAATCCCTTATTAAAAAATATTTTTTTCGTTGCAATATTAAAAAAATATAAAGAAAATAACTAATAAAAAATTGAAACTAGAAGCATAAGCGCTGTCATAAAATTAATAATTATGCGAAGATTAAACATTTCTTTAATTAAAGGGTTTTTATAATAGGAAATATTGCATTAAGAGGTAACGTCACTTTTGAGTTTAATTTCGAGTTGTTATCATTTAATTTTGAGTTCAATTTGAGGTCAAATATTTTTTATTGAGGTCAAATATTTTTTTAGATATAAAATTTTCTAATTTTTTTTATTTATTATATATCATATTAAAATTTACGCACGTTTATTTTTTTGGTTTTGGCGAGTTTATTGAATTTAATTTTTGGTCGATGTATTCATGTAGACGCTGTAACAGATATCGTGTGCCCATGTCATATCAGTTCGCCTCCATTTTCTTGGATTGAACACTACTTCTGATCTAATTGTCGTAGTTGAATCGACAAGTATTTTTTAATTTAGAGAATAATCATTAGATGCCAGGCTGTCCCGCAGTGGACTGATCGTTAAGACACGGTTCCCAGCAGATCACCGAAGTCAAGCATCACTGGTTGCTGTTAGTGTGCGAGTCGGTTACCACTTGGATTAGTTTGCATAGGGACTGAGGGCGTGCGGTATCGGTATAGCAAAAATTGGTTCGTACTGTATAAGACATATAGAGAATGGTATCTCAACTATATTGGACAAATTATTCATTATATTGTTATAAATAAGAAGTCAAATGGTATTTAATGCCAGCTTTATGTTACAAGGTAATCCCAAGAGTAAGATCTTTTATTTTTTTTAGAAATTAAATTTTATTTTATTTAATATAACATTTACATCTTTTTGAAGGTTGAACGTTTATTTATTTTTCTACATACTCACAAAATCGGTCGATGCAGATTTTGAAGACGCAGTGATGGTTTTGATAAGTCCGTGTCATTGAAGACCTTCCCACCATGCTTCAACCTCATCTTTAATATTGTCAGAAAGCTGATAAACTCTCTGGCCAAGCGTTTTTTTTTCAAGTTAGAGTGTCACTGAATCAGTGTATAGCGTTTGATGTGCAACAGGTGAAGAATGCTTACGCTCATGGTCAAAAAATTTTTCCAGATTTTTTATTTTATTAAAGTTCTATCGTTATATCAGTGTCTGCATTATAAGCCAGTGTTTATTGTGATTCCAGCAGGTATAAAGTCGACTTTGAGCGAGGGAGCCAGCCGGAAGCGAGAGGAATGCAAAAGGAAATAGCATGCACAGAACTGGTGTGCCAGGATCTCTGACTTCAAATGATTCTAATTCTATGGAAATGTGAAAAATGAGTCGTCACACTCTCTTCTTCTATGAGTACGGTAGTGCATAGGCGTACAAAAACTCTTTGATCTGCCGATTTTGTTGCAAATTAGACAATTGTTTAAACATTCAATTGATGTCAATATTATGGAAAACGTAAAAAACCTCTTTGATTTGCCGATTTTGTAGCAAATTAGACAATTGTGTAAACATTCAATTGATGTCAATATTATGGAATTAGCAGTATTATGTTTGAAATAAAATAAGAGACTTCACTTTTTTGATTGGAACACTCTTCAATAAATTTCTAAAAATACTTCTTTTTTATAATTCATTAACTTTATTCTCAAGAAACGTTACTTTAATTTAGTAAAAATAACGAAATTAAAGTTTTCTCTTAATAGGTATTCTCAACTAAGTAGACTGATCGTAAAGACACGGTTCCCAGCAGATCACCGAAGTCAAGCATCACTGGCTGGGGTCAGTTTGCGGGNTGATTTGCCGATTTTGTAGCAAATTAGACAATTGTTTAAACATTCAATTGATCACCGAAGTGCATCACTGGCTGGGGTCAGTAATCGGGTGGGTGGCAACTTTGATCAGCCTGCATAGGGACCGAGGGTCACCGGTATCAGTCGGAGGGTGAACGGTATCAGTCCTCGTTATACTGTTCTAACTTAAAGTACTCGACTTCCGGCGCAGGTCGTCGGGTAACCAAAACGAAGGAGCATCACCTCTGCAGAGGATCAAAATTTTGATGGCTTGTCTTCGGATCTTCCTCGGGGATGTTTCCCAGAACAATAGCCTTTTGTGCAGCTCTAGTGCGACGTAAATGAAATACTTACCAACTACAGTTGAATATTATAGTTACATATTGTTGTAGTTTTAGTTATATATTGTTGTAGTTTTAGTTATAGTTTGGCGTTATTATAGTTTTAATTATATTATAGTGAATATTATAGTTAAAATAAATATTATACAGGTGGTTATCAAAATAATGGAAACACACTAGATTTTGAAGGCTTGGGAATTTCTGTTCTGCCGTAAATGTTCTCTTTATGAAGGTATCTCCTAACTGTAATTGTTGACACTGGAGAATCCAGATGCTGATTGAGCTTTGCGGTCACTTTGGCAGCAGTTGTTTTCTTTTTAGACATTACAATCCGCTTCAATACACGTCGGTTTCTTTCACTCAGCTTCTCCTTCTGTCCACTATTTTGCTTTGCTGAGCTTGATTTCCGCGCTGTGCGTATTCTGTCATGAATTTAGACACCGTGCCTCTAGAAACACCTAAAAGCTGGGATGTTTCGGTCACTGTTGCTCCAACTAGTCGTGCTCCTACAATTTGGCCTCTCTCAAAATCTGTGAGGTCTGACATTTTACGCTTCTGACAAAAAATAAAAAAGTAGACAACTCTGCTAAAGCTCTCTCATACCACCTAATATATATATACATTTTATATTAAAAAAACTGGTAGCCAAGATTATATTTTAATGCTTATGAAACGAATTCTTTTGTCCCTTTTATTCACAAGTGTTTCTATTAATTTGATAATCACCCGTAGATATATAGTGTTGCAGTTATTGTTGTAGTTTTAGTTATAAATTGTTGTAATTTTAGTTATAGTTTAGCGTTATTATAGTTAAATATTTTATTTATAATTTTAATTATATAATAGCTGTAATAATATACTTTTAATTATATTTATAGTTATAGAAAAGTACTCTTAAATGCAGTCATGTCAGAAGTGCTCCCCAAACATTATAAAAACTCAGCCTTAAGCAAAAATGCATTCCTTTAGTGTTATTCCTAGCTCTGCTTTCAATTTAAATTCTATCTACGAATTCTTGAAAAACTTTAGTATTTCGATTTCCTTCTTAAATCTGTCATCTCCTTTGAAATACATATACCACATTTTGTGACAAGAAACTTTCGCCCTCAAGGGTCAAAAGCCAAAGTTTCAAAGATCCTAGTTGCAAAAAAAAAAAAAAAANAAAAAAAAAAAAAAAAAAAAAAAAAAAAAAAAAAAAAAAAAAAAAGAGGAGAGGGGGAGAGAGAGAGAAAAGGAGGAAGTCGTTAAACAAAAATCGAGCAATCGGGATATCTTCCCCTTCATTGTCTTAAGAATCATCCTGTCAACTAAGATCAGGAGAATGGCGGACAAGAGCTGAACAAGTTTCCAAGAGTAGACGCAAGACGTGCCAGGAAGACACCCTAGGGCTAGGAAGTGACACCAGCTTGGTTGAAAGTGACACGCTAGAAAGCTGACACTTGGGAGTGGTTTCTACTGGTCTTCTTCTTTGTTCTTTCTTTTTTTTTCGTCCGTCATTGTTGTCGAATCATTTTTTTTCTTCCTCCCTCGTACTTTTCTTTGGCATTGCAAGGTGGCTAAAATCGACTGCTTGACGATTTTTGGCGATTCTTTTGTTTTTGTGTGATTTAATGCGCCTAAAGCTGTGAAAAAAAATACGTTTCTCTTTTCAATCTATCCGGTTTTATTTTTCTTTCCGTTTGATCCAGTTAAGAGAAAAGAGTTAGGATAAATGTGTAAAAAGCTGAGTCAGGTTGTAAAGTATTGAGTCTTGTCGCCGGAAGTAGTCCTTTTTACTGTTTATTCTTATTTTTTCTTCATTGAATAAATTCCTGCTACAGCAAAAAGTTTCTTGGTTCAACATTAAATTGTAGACTTTAAACCATTTTTATTTAGCCACTTCATTCAATTTAATAATTTCCATTTATTTCTCTTTTCTTATACATTATTAACACTGATGAACAATATTTTCTTTTCTGTTGCAGGCGATTTTTTAACTGATCTTAGATATTATTAACACTGATGAACAATATTTTTTTCGGTTGCAGGCGATTTTTTAACTGATCTTAGATATTATTAACACTGATGAACAATATTTTTTTCTGTTGCAGGCGATTTTTTAACTGATCTTAGATATTATTAACACTGATGAACAATATTTTTTTTCTGTTGCAGGCGATTTTTTAACTGATCTTAGATATTATTAACACTGATGAACAATTTTTTTTTTTCGGTTGCAGGCGATATTTTAACTGATCTTAGATATTATTAACACTGATGAACAATATTTTTTTCTGTTGAAGGCAATTTTTCTACTGATCTTAGATATTTTCGCAATCGATTTCTCTGTATAAGCTACAGTTCTTATGTAATTCAATAATAGAGTCAGAACCAGGATTTTTTTAATTTCCCTCAAGTGACGACTAAGGGTCCCCACTTTCTTGTTACGTAAGGCGTAGTAGGAAGAAGGCGACGATTAACTTCAGTTTAGGATGCAATAAGTTATGGCCAGATATTTCATCTTAACTGTTACTTTCAAAGCAGCAATTAAGTATAGATTATATGTCTTCGAACCTATATGTTCTTAAAAAACTTACTTATACATTCAGATAAAAAATAAACTAAACTAAAATCTGTAACTAACTGTAAACTGACTAAAAGCATTTAGAAAAGAATCTGTAGCTTTCTGAAGAAAACTAATTTCAGATTTAAAATTCCCGCACCCAAATTAGGTTAGAGACCAAGTACTTGTGTAAATACAACAAAAAACATGTTCCCCAGTTCAAACTACCAAATTAATAATATAAACTAACAAAAAAAAGATCTTTGAAGAAAAATGCATCATCCCAGGTGGTGTTTCGTAAGCTTTTCGCTTAATATACATAATTTCAGCATACTTGTGAAGAAATGGAGTAAAGATATTAAAATCATCACGCATTAATATTTAATTATTTAGAAAGATGAAACACGTTGTCAAAATCTGACGAAACAACAAGGAATAGAGTGTAATTAATAAATTTAACTGAAGTAGTTCATGTAGTTAATATCTTAAGCATGTAAATACAAATACGACGCATTAATTTTCGAATTATATGCGTCCAATTGATTGAAACTCAAGGGTTGCATAATTGTAATCACCTCTCACACGAAAACTTTCGCCATTAGAAATTATGAACTGATAAATGAGGCATCCGAAAATTCCCTGACCTCGTATTATGTAATCAATTTCTTCTAAAATTAACGTCAGTAAGAAAAAATGGAAGTTTATCGCCAATACAATTATCCTTAATTGCCAGACAGTTGCCGATAGCGTTTCGTTAATTTCCATCGAACATAGAAAGAAGTCTGGGAAAAAGATTAAGCTTAATTGCTTGTAATCAGAACCCACACAGTTAAAACTAATTTTCTCTCGTTTTTTCATGTTTGTGGCCGAAAAAACACCCAAGTAATTAATAATTATTGTAATATCGACAAACGTGATGAAGTTGTTATTGAAATCAACATAATGCTTAGCTTCTTATGAAATAATCATCTTCAGTTGAGTCGTAGCTGTAATTGAAAAAAGAAAAGTGATTACTTTTTTTTCATGTAAAGATGAGAAAAATGTTATGCCAAACATAGCATACGTTACATCTTAAAATTAGATGTGTACTTTTTTTTAATTTACAAATTACTAGGATATTAAACATTTTTGTCGCTAATTATCATAAAGCTTGTTAAGATAATTAGTTATATTTACGGTAATTGGGACGTTTTTTTCATAATGCACGGAACAAAAACCCCATAAATCGCTGAAAAACTGCTGTTTCACATTTTAAATGCTGTAATTTTAATAACCCTGTTAAACTATATGCTTGTAACAGTAATAGAAGTGTTAAAAATGCCTTACAACTACCCAATAAAGTTAAACTTACATGCATTTCGGCGCAATAAAATATTAAAACTTAATTTTAAATTATTTACATACATGTCGAAATAACCTCCCTTTACAACTCTACAAAATTAAGCACTTAGACCTAGAAAAGTATAACTTAATTTTTAACTTCCGAAATTTTATGCAGCTATTTGAAGTTATTTTTTACCCTATTTTTCATAGCCTAACCACAAATTTATTTTAATGCATTAAGTACCTGCTTTTCACTGCTTCTCTGCATTTTTTTCTAGACCCTCCTAACCATCGAACAAAACGTTAAAACGTTAGTTTCAATACCTAGGGAATAATATGTATCTTCAATACATCATAACTTTAATTTTAACCCTAATGAATCATATCTATTTTGCTGATGATATTTCTTGCAATATTATCTTGTTAACTTAAATTAATCTTAAAGGTTAAAATTTTCTCTAAATACCTAGTGACGTACATGCATTTTCATGACTTTATTTTAAAACTTAATGAATCATATTCACTTTTTGAAGATATTTCATGCAAGATTCTCTCGGAGCCATTTCTCACACAAGTAACAAAGTGTTAAAACTTTAATTTAAATTTCTAGGGAATAATATTCATTTTCATTACATCCTAACTTTATTTCAAAGCCTAATGTTAGTTAGATAAGTTTCTGAAGATATTTCTTGCAATATTATCTTGCTAACTTAAATTAATCTTAAAGATTAAAATTTTCTCTAAATACTTAGTGACGTATATCCATTTTCATGACTTTATTTTAAAATCTAATGAATCATACTCATTTTTCTCAAAGTTATTTCTTGCAAGATTATCTTGGAACCATTTCCCACACAAGCAATAAAGCAGGTTTCGTTGATTTAAATTTAAATCAAATGATTTTTTTAAAAAAATCATTGATTTAAATCAACTGATTTATATCAATTTTAAAATGAATATATATATATTGATTTTAAAAGTTAAAAAGCAATGTTTTAAATTATTGATACTTTTATTATTTTCTTTTCTTAGTTTTAAAATTTATTTTAAATAAATTGCTGTGTTAATTAATTTTAGTTATTATTTAGAAATTAGAAATTATTTATTTAGCTTAGAAATTACTTTCGTTCTTGGTGTGTGTTAAATTTCAACACATTTGAAATTACATTTTTACATTTGAATTACATTTTTAAAAATCTTTTGATTCTTGAGATTGAAAGTAGAGATTAAAGCACACATTTAATGCTGTCTTCTTATAGACTTACATAGCTGTAGAAAGTAATTAATAGACATGAATTTCGAAAAAAAAAATGCAAATAATCTTAATTACAATTCTACCTTTTGATTGAAACAGCATGGAATTAAAATCTGCATTATATTTCATTGGTGGAAAATGTATACTTCTAAAGCTTGAGGTTATATTAAAAAGAAATTACCCTAATATGCCAAAAATAGAAAAAAAAAAAGGCTAAGGAATTCAGATATTTTTTCCTGATATAGTGTCATTCTTCCCTTTCAAACTCCATTTGAGGCAGTAGAGTTATTAACTGGTAACTGGTATTTTTTTCTCATAATGTGTTTACAGTATCTTTGACATCATCAGATTTTCTATTAAGAAATTTTGTGAAAAATAGTATCAATGAGTGCATAGACTTTTTTTAAAAATTTTTTTAGCTGATCTATTTTGATATAGAATTAAAAATGAATATTTTAATATAAATATATATAGATTAAATATTTATTTATTTTTTGATGAATGACTACATTTATAAACACAATCTGTTACATTTATTTTGTCACATTAAAAATCAAGAGAAAAAAAATGCAATTTTAAATTAAAATTATGGTTTGCTAATTGAAACTATCCAAGCCAAATTTGTTACTGCTTAGGGTACCTTCACAAATTCAACTTTGGAAATCAACAAAGAAAAAATAATAGTTTCAATTTTTATTTTTGTGTTTCGTAAGAAACGAATAAATCCATATTTTTGTGTTGATTTTTTAATATTATTTTTAATTTTCACAAATTATGTCTAAATTTTCACAAATTAAATACCTCTCAGAAAAACCTAGACAGACCACTTTCATTAAATTTTCTATTTCATCTAGTCTTCAAATTTCAATTATGCATTTGTTTCAAAATGGTTGCTATGCATTCAAAGCTTTGTATTGTAGTGAAAAATTATATTAGTAAGTTAAAGCTTCTAAACTATTCTTACAAAATTGTTTTAATATTAATTTAATTTTGATTAAACATTTATAATGTATTTTTAATCATAAATTAAAGTTCTCGCAATGCGTTTGAATAAAAATCAAAAAAATCTGATTTAAGTAAAAAAAATGCGATTTAAATAAAAAAAATCTGATTTTTTTGATTTTTTTAAAAAAAAATACAAAAAAATCACGAACCCAGCAACAAAGTGTTAAACTTTTACTTTAAATAGCTAGGGAACAATGTAAATGTTTATTGCATAACATTATTTTAAGACCTAATGAATCGTATTCATTTTTATGCAAGATTATCTGAGAATCATTATCCACGCAAGAATCAAAGTATTAAAATTATATTTTAAACATCTAATATAATTATTTTTAATATTCTAAAAATTTTCTTGGTAGAATTTTTCTTAGAACTAACTTCCTTAGTAGCAACAAAGTGTCTTCCTAATGTCCATCTCAAACAACTTTTCAAATCTATATGCTTAAGTTTTACTAAACAAAATCCCAAATTATAAGCTGAAAATTATAGTAATTTAGCAGAAAGCAACAAGCTGCTTATAAGGATTATTTTAAAACATAATAAAAGAAAGTTTATTCTCATCATATAAATAATTATTCCTTGATAGGCAATCATTATTATTTCTGAGTTCATGGGACGTTACATCAGTGTTAACTGATATATAATCATATAATGTTTCTGCAACATACTTACGACATTGTAAAGTGATAAAGCTTTTTTTTGTTGGGATCTCAACAATTTAAAACAAGTGTCATCTCGCAGCTCGCTTCTTTAATAATGCTGGATTAGTAGATGCGCAGATTGTTCTCATTGGCTGCCTTTTTCTTAATTACGCAGCGTAGATTAAAAGTGTTTAAAAGCAGAACTTGGCTAATAGAATTTATTTGGCCATAAATTAAAACCTGTCACCATGACTCAACCTTGTTGTTCGAAACAACAAAAGCTGACAGGTTTTCCAGGGGTATTAAGACTTCAGTCAGCTAGCGAGAAGAGCTCCATTGAAAATAAACTGGAAAATTAAATAATTCTGTATCTTTAATTACTTTCGAAGAAAGCTTAAAAAACGTTAACGAAAAAAAAAGAGAACATTTTGCATGATCGTCGTTCGCTAAGCTTTGTAATTACATTAAGAAGAGAATAAGAATAGAGTAGAAAATTAATTTCAAACTGACTACGTTAGATGTTTTGATATATTTACCTTAAATGAAGAAAAAAGAATAATTAATGCAGTGAAATTAGATTAATAAAGATAAGTTAATATTCTTTTTATGGAAAATATATAATTACTAAATGAGAGTTGTTGGAAGGTTTATAATTGAGAGAGCTGAAATTAATGTGATTAAAATAATTTTTCTTATATATATATATAATTTTCGATAAATTGTTTCAGGCAAGAATGTATTTATGAAAGTACAAATACTGTTAAATGTTATTAACTAATTTATTCAGAGAACTTTTGTTAAAGATACAGATTATCTGAATAAACTTTTTATATGTGTAATATATTTTATTTATTAATACATACTTTCGATCTAATCATTGTAGCACAATAACTTAGTAGCACATTATGCAATAGTAAAATACTTAATATTTTCAACTTACATGATAGTCTGAATGGTTACGACTTATTTGTTTTTAGGTCAAATATACAATTTAGTTAGATATTCTTAGAGCTATTGGCCAATACAACATAAACTCTACAGTTTGTAATAAAATTATTGCTATTTTTATGGAAATAATAATAATTTCGAAGAATCTCAATCAGTCAGCCACCATCAGTGGACGTCATTTGTGTATTTTTAGTTAAGTGCAGAAGTTTATTTGCGATTTTCAGAAACGCATTTGGTGATTAATGTTATATCTATATGCAAAGTGTAAGAGTTTGTAATTTATTGCGATAATTTGCTTTTTCCTTTCACCCTTTTTCTACCAATAAAGTAATCTTTTGCATTTTCTACCTCAGAATTGTCAAATCATTCTTACTGTTCGATTCTTGAATCGTTTCTCAATTATTTCCAATATTATTTCATTGTTTGGATTCCAATAATAGCTGCTGAAAAAAGAGAAATACTTTTAAAATATTGAGAGATGTCACGAAATATTTCAGTTAAATATCAGCAAATTTTGGTTTGTTTGTTTTAAAAACAAAAAGGACGATTATGAAATGGTTTAGTTAATGCATAAGGAATTTTTTATTGGCAAATCATAAGAGGATAGTTTAAATTATTTTTTTTTTAAATTTGATATCAACAGAATTTTCTAAACCGATATTTGAAAGGGAAATTCCAAATTACCAATAAATGTGTGATTTCTTTGGAAACAGTAATAAATTAAAGATGCTTCTGACTTGCCCCGACGAAAAATATCTTCAGTTCAGATCAGATTATAGATTTAGAGTTGACTTGCCATTGGGCAACACTTCCCCATACATTGAAAATGCAAGTTAATCTCAGCTAGACAGTCATTTACGAAAGTAAGTTTTTGTCGATGCTTAATCCAAGAATGCACATCTGTTATATATGTATCGGGCTGCTTAATGCCAGTAATAAATTACAGACTAGGGGTACGCTTACAGATCTACCTCTTCGTGGTGTACCCTGGTAGCGTCTTTTGACGGCTAAGAGATCTGTAGTTTCTTCGCCCTGTTTCGTTTAGGGCTGGCACCTGACCCCTATTGTTTTCTGTGCAAGAGCCAATCTATTTTGGATGGCAGCCACATCCTGTGCTGCAGGGCCCTCCGCTGGTCGTCGTCTACCGAGTGATATTGGGAAGCAAGAGCGCTCCTGAGGAAATGACTTTTTACTTTCTTGTTTTGTTCCTGTGCTTTTGCTTTTTAACATGTCAACTCACCTCTGCCATTTGAAATAAATAAATTATAGACTTTTCAAATAGAATATTTGTCCCAAGGTCACGCGATTTCTCTACACATCATATTTTCCTCCTCTCCGTTACCGTGGTTTCCGCAAATTTTATTTTTACTACGGTGGCGGAAAAATATTTACGGAAATTAGTAAAATTAGTAACGGAGAAGTAAAAGTGTGGAGAATTGGAAAATTGTGTAACCTCGAGATGTTTATTCTTTTCACAAAGGGCATAAGGTCTTATATGTTCATTTGATGAAAAGAATAATTTTCGAATAGCTTTTAATTTAACAATCTGATTCTTCCTGAACTCAACCTAAAAGTAGGAAATGCTAAATGAACTCCATTTTCTAGTGTTAACTTGTGTACGAAAGCATGCTGATTAAAGTCTTAAAAAATGTCAGAAATATAATCGCAGAGCAACAATGGAGCTTGACCGCCTGTTAATGTATACATAAGCCGAACTATATAATTTATAGTACTTATTTTGCTTATGAATTTAAAAAAAATGATTGATATTGTATTTTATACCATTTCTATGTTTGTGAGGTTAGCAGTTTACACGAGTAGTCACCAGTTTCTCCTACCTTATTTTTCATTGCGGTTTGTTTTCTACTGCTTTCTAGTAAACATGAAAATAACTTTCAACTTTTGAAATCTAAATCGTGTATTTTTAAAAGCATAAAAAATTCCTTTTCTGAAAAGACAAAACTAATTAGTCAGAATCTAAAGAGAACCCGTTATTAGTTTTTGACTAATTAAATTTGATTTGTTTAACTTCCGAAAAGAACCTTTTGTATCCTAAACGTAACCGCATTTAAATGCCTTAATTGCAAATGCCGCTTTGGAAATCGTCCTCCTGAGAACTTAATTAACCGTCCTCTTTGGCTCGGTGTCAATGCTTTCATAACAGAAGCCTCATATGCAAAAAGAATTGTCTAAGGGAAGCGCATTGACTGAAAGAATAGTCTGTAGCCAAATGAATGACTGTAATATTCTTACGAAAGGGTGGTACTAAAACTGTCTTATGAATAACACGGGATAATAAAGTCGCCGCATCTCGTTTTGTTCACCAGGGTCCAAGCTAACTCAGACACAAACAGACGCATAATGGCAATTTCCTTTCCCTTTTGTTTCTCGGTTACTGTGGAGACAAGTCTTCAAACAAAGAGAGTTCTTCGCAGAAACAAGGCTTAAGAACAGCTGACCTTGGATAAGAGATGGTTAAGTAAAGTTGACAGAGTTGATAGCGTTGATCCTCTAGAAGAGAAAGTAAATGAACGTGAGAAGAAAAAGCGAAAAGCAATCGATATAAAGTACTAAACGAATTCTGATGGAAGTTGTTTTAACATCCAATATATTTTTTTTATAGTACGTTGTCTTTTTTTCTAATAGTTTAGAAATGCACCATTAGGTAATGGACAACTAAGTTTAGTAAAGAGTCGTTTAAATTGAGGACAGTTTTAAAAGTCTTTTGAGCTCATATTTTATTCAAGAAGTATTGTATTTTGTGTTTTTTTTTAAATATTTTTTTTTAGAATTTACTGTAGACATGCTGAATTATTACGGTAAAAGAAAATAACTTGATTCTTGAGTCTAGTTGGTAGGATTATTTAAGAAGAATTATTTTTATTTTATTAAGATACTACACTCTGTAAAAAATGGATACCCAAATATCACAACATTTTCTTCGTTTTTGACGAAACAGTTTTAGGGTACATGCTCCGAACAAATACTTTCGTCAAAGTTACAAAATAATTCTCGTCATTTCTCCAAGGAGACAAATTTCCTCAAAATTGAAGAAGTATTTCATTATTCTACTTTTTTTCTAAAAAAATAAGAAAAATCGTTGTGCCTAATGTATCTGGCATTTTTAATAATCACATTATCTAGTGTTGATGTGCAACATTGATCCACCTTATAGGAGAATCCACCTTATAGGATCCACCTTATAGGAGAATCAATGTCCACCAATGTCCAATCCATCTTATAGGTGAATCAATGTTGCCCAACAATACAACAACAGACAGATCAGAGTGATAAATAACTCCTATAATCGAAGCATGATTTGAACCCGTAATCTTTTTGGTATGTGGCCAACTCCTTGACCACTTTATTTTTGATCTTCTAGTCTTCATTTTAATTTCGTCATCCATTTCACAATCCCCCACAATGTACCGCTGAGTGGTTTTGAGTTGAGGAAACACTTTCATCTTATATTTGAGAGCTTACGTTTCGGCACAAATCACGTGATTTAATGATAAAATTATTCTCCAAGTTAACAAAATACAACTCAAGGATTGCTGAATTGTCAAAAGTGAGAGTTTTGTTTTGTGTACTGTACCATGCAGTAGTATCTTAATAAATTCCTCTCTGATACATCAGTTATTAAATGAGCACATATTATTTTTATAATTGAAGAGCAAAAAATAATTATTTGTTTATACAATTATCCCAAACTTTAATTGTACCGAATGTCCTTAAAAGAAACATATCTAAATAGTTAAAAAAAATCGGTATTAGCAACATCCGTCCGTATCATTATAGTTAAGATTCTCACAATTCCCTAAGATTAATCTGGGATGCATATATATATATTTATCTTGTATATATTTAAATAATTTATTATAAACGAGAATGCATAAAAGTTTAATTAGTTTTTAATAGAATTCGCGAGAATTTATTTAATATAAATAAGTTTGTCACTTATTTTAATTTTAGGAAGCATTGACAAATCGCTTAAGTCATATTACATCTTCATTTTTCATTATTATTTCCTTTTCAATTAAATATCATGCATACAGATACTAATAGTATCTCTTACAGTGCCAGTAGCTTGTAAAAAGTATTAAAGTACAACTTGGCCAAAACTGAATGAGAAATTAAGTTTATCAAAGAATGCAGAAAAGTCTAGATAGAAACTTTGCAATTTTTTAAAAAAAACTTTGGCTGAAACTTTGATAGAAACTTATGATCGAAACTTTGTGATATTCAAGTTATAAAAAATACAATACATACTATGCAATATATAAATAGGTTGATAATAATAAGAAATATTAAAAAAAATCAAGCAATACTTTAAAGAACGTATCGAGAATATTATTATTATATTTCCTTATTCGAGGTATTCTTAATGAATCATGAGCTCTTTTTGATGTTAATTAGGATTCAAATTATAAATTTTAATTTTCAAAACGAATATAGATACTCCAATTGAGTAAACACAATAGTCAAGTATAAATCATTTCTGATACGATAAACTTTTATTAAATTTTGAGTAAAGGCTAGATTTTAGCTTTGATTTATGATAGAAAGCTTATGTTCTTGGCAAAACGTGCAACTTTTGATAAGATACTAAGGAGGAAGTTTTAAAAAGCTTTCCACTTCAAAAATAACACGGAATTAACACGGACATTTGATAAACCAAAACTCATCGTAAGCGTAACATAAAATAAATTAAAAATTAATCATAAGCTATTTGATGTTTAATGTGTGAATAAGTTTTATAAAGTAAGTTCATTACCTGATTCGAATTTCCACATGGAATATGCATGGGGTTAAATAACCAGAAAGAATAAACCTTTGCAAACGATAGCCTATATTATATACACAGAAAGAATAAGCGTTTGTTAACGATGGCCTACATAATATAAACAGAAAGAATAAACTAACTCTATTACTCATATATTTTGCCTCACATTTTAAAGCAGTTATCTTCTTGTCAAAATGCTATAATTGCTTACCTATGTTATTTAATGAAAAGAAAAGACTAAGTAATAGAATTAACATTTCAAAATCTTTTTTTTTTCAAACGATAAATAATACTTAAATAAAAGCTTTTGAAATCACAGTTTTTAATTGATTACTCTTACATTAAGCTCTATATTTAAACACTGTTATCACTTCTTGACATAACAATATAATTACCAACTCATTTTATGCTTAATAAAAGAGAAATAATGAGTAAAATGATCAATATTCTAACATCGATTTTTCTGCAAACTGTAACTTAAATTATATTTAAATTATCGTTTGCAAGAAGGCAACCTCACATTAGCTATTTTAATTACTAATTCATTGCTTTTACATTGAGCCACATTTTTTAAAGAAATTATCTTCTTGACGTAGTATTATAATAACTAACTCATGACTAATAAAAAAGAAATATGAGCGAAACAATTAACGCTCTAACATTTTTCTTTCCTTAAATTATATTAAACAAAAACTTTCTTTTACCTATTTTAATTAATACCTGACTGCTGTTGAATTATGCCGCACATTTAAAATCACTTATCTTTTTTGACAAAATACTATAATTACTAACTCATGTTATTTTTTATAAAAAAGAAACAATAAGAATACATTTTTTTTTGCAAACGATAACTTCCATAACAGATAAATAAAAATCTTCGAACGGTTACAGCGTGCCGCTGACTCAATGCTCCAATTGAGACCTACCAGAGCGTATCACGACTTCATATCTATTCTATATCCACTTTCTCGAACTTTCTAAGATAGAAAAGAGAAAGGAAGGGAAAACGGTATTTAGAATGTCGACTTAAGTCTGAATAGAAATGCAGAACAGATGCAAATGGTGCAAATGTCTAGGGAACAAATTCAATTTTGAGAAAACTGTTTTAATTTGGGGAAATCTCACGATGCAAATGATACAGTTAGGGCTAGAACACGTGTTAAATTGACTTTTATTAGGGTAATAAATTTTGACAATAGACAAATTTAATACTTTTGCTATGCTAAGTTGGTTTTATTCATATTGCACGTATGTGGAATGTTGGCCGTTGTATTAGGAACTTTGTAAACAATTTTAGTTGAGATAATTATGCATTTGATTACATTTTTGATTTTGTTTATTATTGTAAAGTTCACTTAAATTTTTAGTTTGAAGTTTATTTAAATTTTCATTCGGTTGATCAAGTTTTATGATGACTCAGAAATTTTGTTTAAAGAAGAAATACATTATAATTACTCATTATTGATATACACTCTATAACAAAAAAAAAAATCGACGCACCAAGAAGCAATCATCCGATTGCTTTGAAATTTTTTACGCATTAATGTTTTGGCTCGATCAGGCTGGAATGATGCCGACTGGGGACGTATAGTCTTTAGCGACGAATCCCGCTTCCAACTGTGTCCTGACAATCATTGAAGACGTGTTTGGAGACGCACAGGGCAGAGGGGGGATCCTGCCTTCACTATTGCACGCCACACCGGCCCTCAACAAGGCATTATGGTCTGGGGTGCCATTTCCTTTGACAGCCGGACCCCTTTGGTCGTCATTAGAGGTACACTTACTGCACAGCGGTACGTCGACGACATCCTAAGACCTGTTTTGCTACCGTTCCTTTTGCAGCGCCCTGGGCTGGTTTTTCAGCAGGACAATGCCAGACCACATACGGCACGTGTTGCTATGAACTGTCTGCAAGCTTGTCAAACTCTTCCTTGGCCTGCCAGATCACCAGATCTCTCTCCCATCGAGCATGTCTGGGATATGATGGGAAGGCGATTGCATCTGGCACGGAATGTTGATGACCTCGTTCGACAATTGGATCGAATTTGGCAGGAAATACCGCAAGAGACCATCCGGGAGCTTTATCGGTCTATGCCACGCCGTGTGGCAGCTTGTATCCAGGCTAGAGGCGGATCAACACCTTATTGAACTTGTTACTGTAACTCATCAATAAATTATGCAATTGTTCTAAAATTTTAATCATTTACTATTCTGTACATTGTCTTCCTATCCACCAATTTTCGTTTTAATCGGAACACTCCTTCTTGGTGCGTCGATTTTTTTTGTTATAGAGTGTATATTGATATAAGTCATTATTGATATAATTAAAATACATTATAAATTTTGATATAGCTACATTATGATTAAAATCTCGATCGCGTTGAAAACAAAGTTACATTTAAGAGAACTACGAAAATAAAAATGTAAAACTTCGTAATGAAATCGGTTGAATAGTTATTGCGCAATAAGCCAAAAAAGTTGTAATTTTAAATTTTCAAATCTCAAACTTAGGATTTTGTCATTTAAAACTATTTTGCAAATAATGATGTAAAATTTTTCAGGTCTTAGAATTAAAAAGTTTTTGATTTCCTTGAGAGGAAATAATAATAATAATTAATAAATGAAAATAAAATAATTATTTCTTACGTGTATAAATTAGTTATAGCACTCCGAATAAATTTTTTACAATACTATGAATATATTAGTTTTACAAATTCATGCAATTTTTTTCACTTGCTTGAACAGTACAGAAAATATAGGAAAAAAACACATAAAATAAAAATAACTATGACCCAAATTTTACGTGCCCTTTTAATTACCATATTTTTCAAATTGTGACTAGCCTCATATCTTAAAAATTAAAATCTCAAATTTAAAAATACAAGCAAAGATATGATAAGATAAAATATAAGATATAGATAGAAAGATATGTTAAACGAAATGCATTAAGATAATTAGGTCAAGATTTATCAAATTAATCCGTCTTTATTATTTCCACTCTGTAAAATTGATATTGTTCAGGTATGAAAGTTGACTTTTCTCATATATAATTTCTAGTATTCTTTAAAAAAAATACAGTTTTCAAACTCCTATACTACTTCTTAGAAACAATGTCTAGCAATGTTTAGGTATACACAGATATATATTTACTTTACAACTTTTACAGATATCGTTGAATCCTGTGATCAGAAATAATATGCCATTACGTAAGACTTAAGCAACCTATTAAAACATTGCTCATGATATTCAGAAGCTTATTTGGATGTATAGCTGTAATTAGGCATCTGCAAGAAAGAAAATAGTGTAAAGGAAAAAGTCTTTTTGTAAAATCAAAATAAAATGATATTTTTTTAGTCTGTAAGAAAAATAATTGTACTCTGTAATTACTAATTGAGCAAACATAGTGATAGAAGAAATCTCTATTTTTAATATGGTTTTATGTTAACAAAAAAAGTTTCAGTAAAACCAAATTTATATTATTTTTTCGAAAGTAATTATTTCATTTAGGAAATAATATTAGATTTCTTATTCTGTAAGAAAAAGTAATTGTACATTGTAATTGTAAATTGAGCAAAAAGATTGATAGGAGACAATTTTAATTTTAAATATGTTTTTGCAATAGCTAAAAAAGGTCAGCGAAATATATATTTTTAATTTTTTAATAGGGGAGAGTGGGGTCAATTGTAACAGGGTACGATTGTAGCAGAGCAAAAATTTCGAGTGTCGGGTTCTAGATTTGGTTCCTAGTTGGAGCACCAGGTGTATTTAATAAATCTACAAGTGCACCCCTGCTGGTAACCATTTTTATGTACTTTTGAAAGAGTTACATCACAAAATATATTTTCACGCTACGTAAGTACTTTTTTTGGTATTAGAATATTATATTGTAACAAAGTAATTTTGTTTAAACAAATAAAAATTATTAACCGAATATGCAAGTGGACATCTTAATTAACATTTCAATAAAAAAATTAGTTTTGCTAATTAACTAGCATTGTTTTTAACAAATGAAGCTGAAATGGTGTCTTGGGGACGATTGTAACAATAAGTAAATGGACTGTTGTAACAGCTGAAAATAAATAATCTTATGTTTACAAACCATTACTTAACTCTTTAAGAACCACCAATAGTTTCCTATATCATTTATATTATGTTGCATGTGCATTATTTCATTTGTCACCTTTCACATCATAAATTAAAATTTCTAACCCCTTGAAGTTTAACCCTTTAGGTCTCTGCTCATCATTATTTTGACTCCTAAAATATCATTACTATTTTAATCAATAAAAAAATATATCACAACTATGATAATATGTATAATTAACTATGTTTTAGTTGAATTTATGAACTGTTACAATTGTGGGAACAATTGTAGCAAGTGCACGACTGTCAAAAATTGTTAATAACTCATATAATAACATTTAAAATAATGTTTTTTTTTTCTAGTAGAGGATAGTCTACTTTACTCGTCTGTCAATTAATACTAATAACATATTGGATTTTTTGTTTGTTAAAAATAGTTAAGTAAAAAATGTTACAATTGACCCCACTCTCCCCTATGTAATCATTTAATTTAGTCATAGAATGAGATTTCCTTTTATGAAAGAAAAAGGTCGAGTTATAATAAAATTCACGGTTGAGGTCCTGTTATCAATAAATAGGTAGTTAACATTAAATCCCCTTTGTAAAATCTATGTTAAATAAAGAGAAAAATTCATGAAAAACCAAAATACATAATGCAAAACAATTTTGAAAAATTAATATTTTACGACATGGAAAGGAAAGCAACGAGTTAGTTCAGACTTGTGATTGTCGCTCTGCATTTGTCACAGCCTGATTATGGAATAAGCTTTAGTTGATTAACTTAATGCCATTATTAGTATAAATGTCCGAATTAAGTTCGCATTTAATTAAACCTTGTACACTAATATAACTGAAAAGTAAATTTAATATAATTAAGCTAACACTTTATTGTTCATGCCTTTTGATACTGGAACGTTTACAAGTGAAACATTTTTGGGTGAAATAATTTTCATTTGTTTCTCAACTTGCAAATAACGTTTTAAAGAGCATACGTAGCAATTTAATATGCATATAATTCAATTATAACTCGATGGTGAATTTATTAGAATTAAACTGATAGTTGATTATTGCTATGTTTCAACTGGATTCATAAAATATTAAATATTGGATTTTGTTTTATATTTAATCATTTATAACAAACAAATCGACTTATGATAAGCACATACGACCCCTTATTTCTTTGCTGGTTAAGAATATATGATGTAACGAAGGCGCGTAAATTTCAAATAACTTTTTAAATGCATTTTTTTTAAAAAATGGCCATTCTTTTTTTTTTTTTTGAATAGCTTTTTAAAGATTTTTTTAAAGGAACATATTTTTAGTGAAAAAGACTATATTTTACTGAAACATTTATAACTTATATTTCTTTATTGGTTTTCAAATTTAGAAATTTGTTTTAAAAAGGAAATATAGATGAATATAGCTTATTTGCTTTAATATTCGAGGAATGAATGCATATATTTTTAAGATGTTGTCTTAAATATAAGATGGAAAAACTATAAGTCATTAAATGATTTCATAAATAACTAATTGCTATGTTTCGACTAAATTTATCAAATAAACGCGCAAACCTGATATCGTGTGAGCTTTTTAAATGCCTTTTTTAAAAAAAATGGCCATTCTTTTTTTTTTTTAAAATAGCTTTTTAAAGATTTTTTTTAAAGGAACATATTTTTAGTAAAAAGACTATATTTTACTGAAACATTTATAACTTATATTTCTTTATTGGTTTTCAAATTTAGAAATTTATTTTAAAAAGAAAATATAGATGAATATAGCTTATTTGCTTTAATATTCGAAGAATGAATGCATATATTTTTAAGATGTTGTCTTAAATATAAGATGGAAAAACTATAAGTCATTAAATGATTTCATAAATAACTAATTATTGCTATGTTTCGACTAAATTTATCAAATAAACTTGAAACCTGATATAATCGTGTGAGCTGATGGCGAGACTTGCTAATAGACGGATAGTATTGAAGTGCAAGAAAATTCAAGACACACTCAGTCCAAAGGTGGTCCTCAAAGTTTAACAGATGATCTTGAAAATCTTAATTTCCACCCAAAACCAGGGAAAAACTCATATAAATAGAATAATTTCAGCTAAGTACAGTTTAATTTCGTTTTAAAACCGCTAGAAACGTTTCAAGCTAATATATTTTCAATTTGTTTTCAAACGCTTCATAATTTAGTTAATATTAGGTATTTTGCTTGGCAAGAAAATCTAAAAAACACAATGCATTGCCTGTGCAGAGGCATTTTAGAAAAATGCCTCTTTAGTTTAAGTTTTAAATTTTTTCCCAACTGAATGTAAGAAACCATAGCAAAATTTGATTACATCCACGTTTTACATAAGTTGGAAAATCACTGTCTGTTTCAATTTTGGTTAAATCCCGCAGACTGTAAGTGGAAAAACAAACCATCTCTATTTTCATCAAATGTCAGTTCTGGTCAAGAATTTATAGTTATTACTTATTCAGGGTAATTGTGTCTTCAGCTGCGACTATTTTCACATAAAGTTTCTAAGTAAGTTTATTTATTTGTTTATTTTTACTTTGAAAAAGTATATGGTCATATTTCTTAGATTAGGTAAGAAGGTCATATTTCTTAGGTTAGGTAAGGAGGTCATATTTCTTAGAAGAAAAAAAAGACTGTCATTATTATGTAATTCGTTTATCATTTTTTGCTTTTGCTCCCGGGTTTCGGTCGTTTCAATCAAAGTTTACAACAGTTATTGTTGGATATTATTTAATTTCCTAATAACGTTTCTGAATGATATTGATTTATCATCAATTAATAATTTAGTAACACATTCATCATGTTATGTTATATCAAACATAAAATTCATTCACCACAAAAATCTGAGAGTTTTTTAAGGTTACGAATATGAAATAAGTTCTGAGTCACATAATAGTAATAGTTTTGAAATTTTTAAGTTAGTTCTGAAGTGTACCGTGATCTTCTACAAAATTAGTTTTCGTTGGTCACTTTTCTGTCCTAGTCCTTCACACAAGTCCTAGTCCTACAAAATAAAAATAATATGTCAAATATAGCTCACTCAAACTATGATTTTATTTTAAGGTATCAGACAACTTTTTTCAAAAATATTAATATAAAATTTTAGAAAACTAGTTACCATGTTTTATTATGAGTGAAAACTTATAAAACTAGCAAAAAATTCTTATTAATTAATTCTTTTTTTAAATGACCATTTTTAGGTAAAAAAAAGGCATTTTTTTGCCTATTCACTAACACAGTAAAAAAATTCTATCACCCAAAACAAAAAAAATCCTTCAGGAATTTTATATTTTACTTAGAAGGCTATCAACTATGTTTTGAACTATTGTTAAAGTAAGTGCATATACTAATAAATTAGGGATCAATGAATTAAAAAAAATCAATTTTGCGAAAAATTTCCGTATTTGTTTTTGCTAAAAAACATGCATAAAAGAGGAAATTCTATGTTTTTCTCTTAGTCTGCATTTCAAAACATGCGTGTTATAATCATAAACACTCGCGAAAAATTGTAGACAATTATTTTGAAAACAACAAGAGATATCGTGTTTAAGGTGGTGTAAAATGTGAAAAAAACTGATGTTGAGATAAACGCATTTAAAGACTAAAATCACTCTTCTATCCACCGTTTTTACCTTGCACAAAAACTGCAATAAATTTGTAAATAATTAGAGGGCGAGCAAAAGTAAAGTATTTTTGGAAAGCTAAAAGTTCAGAGATTCTAAATTTATAATAATTCAAAAATTGAATTTTGAAAATTTTGTTCAAAATCATTTGCTTGCTCTAGATACCTTAATACAATTTACACAAAGTCAACTTTTTTATCTAATTTACAACTTAAAAAATCTAGTATTTGTATTAAATTTAACGAAACATAAGTGATTGGCAAAACCATCCAAATCTAAAACAAAGAAGGGATAAAAAACCTTCCTTTATTTGCCCTGGCCTCCATATATTATGTTTTAATACACTCAGTCTTCCCTTACACAGATTTGGTTCCTATCTCATTTTTGATCAGTTTGTTGAAGATTGACTTTTCCGAAAATTTTGTGATTTAGAATTGGTAAGTAATAGAATTTTAATTTCAATGGAATCTGTTTGACAAATACCTTTATGATTTTTTTTAAAATTATTTTTTTAAATATGTAGATAAAAGTTAACAACTTGATAAGGAAGCTACTTTGACTTTTCCGAAAATTTTGTGATTTAGAATTGGTAGGTAACGGAGATTAATTTTCAAAAGAATCTGTTTGACAAATACCTTTATGATTTTTTAAATTTTTTTTTTAAATATGTAGATGAAAGTTAACAACTTGACAAGGAAGCTACTTTGACTTTTCCAAAAATTTTGTGATTTAGAATTGGTAGGTAATAGAAATTAAATTTCAAAAGAATCTGTTTGACAAATACCTTTATGATTTTATTAATTTTTTTTTCAAATATGCAGATAAAAGTGAACAACTTGACAAGGAAGCTACTTTGACTTTTCCGAAAATTTTGTGATTTAGAATTGGTAGGTAATAGAAATTAAATTTCAGAAGGATCTGTTTGACAAATACCGTTATGATTTTTAAAATTTTTTTTTACATATGTAGATAAAAGTTAACAACTTGACAAGGAAGCTTTTTTCTACTTATGTTTACGCACTAGTACTTACACACTTTTTATCGTAAATGTTACGCGTAGAATTGGTAGGTAATAGAAATTAAATTTCAGAAGGATCTGTTTGACAAATACCGTTATGATTTTTTAAATTTTTTTTTAAATATGTAGATAAAAGTTAACAACTTGACAAGGAAGCTTTTTTCTACTTATGTTTACGCACTAGTACTTACACA
>NC_092205.1:52166745-52258241 GCF_043381705.1 Parasteatoda tepidariorum
AAAAAAAAGTAAAATATTATTGAAAAATTTAAATTGTATCTTCCTGCTTTAAAAAATAATCAAAGAAATAAGTGAAATAAAATTTAAAAAAAAGCGTAATACAACCAGCCTATAAGTGCCCCCTTACCCTTCTCGTTACCTCAATGATCTAATCTGAATTATTACAGATAAAAAGAATATTCATTGAAACAGCGAGAAGCATTCATGTTGCCCAGAAAGCGAGAGGGGAAATATCCCTACAGATTTTCCCTATGGAGGTACCTTTTTTACTGGGACCTTTTTTTTCCGGGACCCTTTTTTCCGTACCTTTTTTTACAGGGACCGTTTTACCGGGACCTTTTTTTCCGTCTACCATTATTTGCAGGTATCCAACAGTCAAACACAATAACTTTATTTAATTCATAGTAAAATACTAGTTGTATCGTGTTTTTAATAATGATAAATGCTCAATTCAATTACTAGCAGCAGGAGCGGTTTAAAAATTTAAATTTGTATTCCGATGTTTAAAGAATGCTAAATTTCCTGATTTTAACTTTCTCTCGGGGAAGGGGATATTTTCTACTGCTGTCTTAAAAACTATATTTCACAAAGTGACTTCTTTTAAGCTTTGGGATGTAAACTACCCATATTTGCATCATTTTATTTCAGAAGCTGGAATTGATAAAGGTTTAGTTTTTTACAGAATAAACTATATTTTAAAAATCCTCTGAAAATAGTGGTTTAAATTACTAATGCAATTAAGAAATATTCATATATATTTGTATTCAAGAAATATTTAAACAGTTGTGTACTTAAAAAAGTTACATCATTGAGTAAAAAATCTGACTTGTTTTTTAAATTACAGTTTAGAAAAAATCATTTATTTGTACTAACGGCTTTCTTTTAGTTGCAAAATTTATAAACTGCGTGTTTTTTCTTGTCTAGACAATATCAAATATAATAAAAAAATATAATTAAACTATAAAATAATTCAACGAGTACCTAAAAAATCACCCATTTTCTCATCCAATTTGTGGAACCTTTTACCTCGTGTCACAATATTCAGAAAAAAAATTAGTACAGAAAGAATCTTTTTCTTTCGAATAATTTCATGTTTAGTACCTCCAATATTTAGTACCGCCTTTTATTATAACACTGATGAAACAAAGTGAGAAAGCGGGGGTCTCTTAAAGGTAATCTTCAAGTCAGAGAATACCCTCGATTTTTCGAAAATTTCTGCTTAATCTTGTATCTTTTTTTTCCCTCAACTCCATGACCTTTGTTTTCTTTTGTGCAGAAAACCACCAAAGAGGAAGGAAAGAAAATAAAAAAGAGAAAAAAACAAAATGTCTTCATTTCCCCTTCTACGAGTTGCCACCTACAGGAGAAAGAGCTGTGGTAGCAAGCGTTGAAGTTCTTCTTTCCAAAGAAAAAAAAAATTCGAATAAAAAAGAACGTAAAGTAGAGAGCATTACTGCTTCTTTTGTCGTCAACCATTTTCTACCATTCTTTTTCCCGCCATTCTGAAGAAGTACCTAACATTCGAGAACTTTGTTGGAGAGCCTTGATGCTTCATTCGGTGGTTACTCCCATGAGACGATAGGGAGACTCTGTTCTCCGAGGGTGAACACCAAGAAAAAGAACAAAAAAGAAGTCAGGAAAAATGTTCCAAAGAACAAAAAAGTGTCCTACCTGTCTATGAGGAGTTCTCAATCTAGATGCCAGCGCGCTATTGGCACTGAGGATTATTCCCGAATGGAAGAAGGGGGTGGAAGTTCCATTGTGAGGGTTTAAGGGAATGTATGGTTTGATGCAAAAAATTCGAAATCTGTAAGACCAATATCTGTTTCTTCGACATAGTGTTAGTGTTTCTCTGCCCACGATTTTCATCAGTCTCGGATTGCTTAAGAAGAAACTATGTTCTGGTGTAGATTAAGATTCATCTTGCGTGAAATTACATCTTTTTTTTTTCCAATAGGGATTAAATAAATAAGTTTCCATTTCGTTTTCATTTGGGAATTTGCAAAGAAAAAATTGACGAAAGTTGCGAAAAGCATAGATATTCCAACAATGGATGCACTTGCATATTTAAGAATGTTTATTTCCGTTGCGACTTTTAGATGTTCTGAAATAGAAATAGTATTTGAATAACTATTTTCGTGACTATATGGAGATTTTGTAATAACTCTTTTTTTAATTGGAAAAAATTATTTAGGATACATGTAACATATACATGTTTAAAGAACTTTTTTTGTGAAAATCTGAACATCGTATCTCGAGTAGCAGAATTTTCTGAGTCAATCTCGAATAGAAACTTTACAAATTCAAATTTGTCTGCGACCTCAACATTGCAAGACAAGATATCGTTAATGAAACACTAGGCTTAATTTAATAAGTATGTAGTAAAATAACTATGCAGAACAAAATCTGTATCGTTAATAGCTTATTTTAAATAGATTGTGCTGTAATCTATAATCAAATAAGTAAATAAAAAAATTAATTTTTGACCATGGAGAAAGAAGAATTACTTTTAAATGCATAATCAAGTATGAATCTTATTTTTCATGCTAGTAAAATGACGGGCAGTACTGGCTATCGAAAATAATTTTAATTAAATGTTAATTAAAATAAATTTTGGCATTAAGTTTTTCAGAACATAAATTTTTATAATTTTTAAAATGAAACACGGTTTTCAAAGGAAAAAAAATTGACGATACCTCACTTAATGTTTTTCAGAACGTATTGGAAAACATAAGTGATCTATAAAAAAGTGTGCTTATCAACAAAACGTTATGAATTTGTAAAAATATTTTACTTAAAAATGTTTTATTTAATTATTTTTCATACTCTATAATACCTACACATCGGATATTTTGCTATTAAAAGAAGTCAGCCACCATATATTTGGTGCCCTTTGTTGACCTCAAATATAACTTTAATATAACTTTATTTAATTCATAGCTTTATTATAGTCAAACATAACTTTATCAGAGTTATAGTAAAATATAACTTTATTTAATTTATAATAATAAAATAGTTGTGTAATGTTTTTAACAGTAATAAATATTCAGTTCAGCTACTAGTAGCACTACATATCTATACTTGTATCTAAAATTAAGAGAATTTATTTTTATTTTATTCACATCAATATTCATACAATTATTTTATTCATATCAATTCATTCAATATCGCAATTTTATCTTGATCTTATGAGCATATTTCTGGTATTTTCTTAGCGAGAAACTGAATTTAATTTACTGAATATTGCCACCTCTCCTTTCTTTTAAAAATATTTATTAATTTCTTAGTAAAATTCTCAATATTATACGTTCAAAAGAAACTGAATTAATAGAAAGAAATATGACAATCAAAAGTGTAATAACTTAATCGTGTTTTTTGTGTACCAACCATTTTCTAACGAACTCTTTTTTGACACTTATTAGAGATAAATTGATTTTAGTTTTCATAACCTTGAATTGACAGAACTTTTTCTACCTCTTTTTTCTTTCTAAAAATATATATATTGTCTTTTTTTTCCTCATAAAACTCTCAATATTATACATTCAAGAGAAGCTCAATAATTAGAAAGAAAGAAAGAAATATGTGGATTAAATGTAAACTAACTTAATCGTGTTTCTGCATAACACCCAATGACTAATAAACTCTTTTCTGACACTTTCTCAAAGAGAAATTGATTTCAGTTTACATAACATTAAATTGACAAAACTAATTTCTACCTTATTTCTTTACTAAAAAATATTTATTAATCTTTACTTAAAATCTCAATATTATTCCTTAATGAGTCACTTAATAATTAGAAAGATATATGAGAATCAAAAGTTTAGTAATATAATATTTCTTTTAATTCATGTTTTGTGTATAGCAAGCTTTTTTAATGACCTCTTTTCTGTCACTTTCTGGAGAGAAAATGATTTTAATTTATATGATTGACAAAAGTATTTCTACCTCGTTTTTTATCTGAAACTTTTATTAAAAATTATTATAAATTTGTAATAAAACTCTAAATATTATACATTCATTAGAAGCTGGATCGTTAGAAAAAACACGTGGATCAGAAGTGTAGTAACTTAATCATGATTTTGTATGCTGAGCATTTTTTATTGAGCTCGTCTCTGATACTTTCTCAGAGAAAAAAGGATTTTAATTTGCGTGATTATACTAATTGGCAACAATATTGCAACCTCATTTTTATTCCGTCTCTCTTTATAAAATAAAGAGAGTTAATTTCTAATAAATTTCTAAATATAATACATTCATTAGAAGCTGGACAATTGGAAAAAAATATGTAGATCAGAAGTATAGTAACTTAATGATGGTTTTGTTTATTGAGCATTTCAAATGAGCTCTTCTCTAATACTTTCTCTGAGAGAAAAGGATTTTAATTTACTTGATTATACTAATTAGCAACAATATATTGCAACCTCATTTTTATTCTGTCACTCCTTATTAAATAATGATTATTATTTTCTAATAAATTTCTAAATATTATACATTCATTAGAAGCTGGATTATTAGAAAAAATATAAGGATCAAAAGTTTAATAACTTAATCATGATTTTGTATATTGAGCATCTTAAATTGAGCTCTTTTCTAACATTTTATCTAAGAGAAAAGGATTTTAATTTGCATGATTATACTAATTAGCAACAATATATTGCAACCTCATTTTTATTCCGTCACTCCTTATAAAATAATGATTATTAATTTGTAATAAATTTCTAAATATTATACATTAATTAGAAGCTGGATTATTTGAAAAAATATGTGGATCAGTAGTGTAGTAACTTAATCATGATTTTGTATATTGAGCATCTTAAATTGAGCTCTTTTCTAACATTTTCTCTAAGAGAAAAGGATTTTAATTTACATGATTATACTAATTAGCAACAATATATTGCAACATCATTTTTATTCTGTCACTCCTTATAAAATAATGATTATTAATTTCTAATAGATTTCTAAATACTATACATTCATTAGAAGCTGGATTATTAGAAAAAATATAAGGATTAAAAGTCTAATAACTTTATCGTGGTTTTGTACAATGACCTTTTTTAATGAGCTCCTTTCTGACACTTTCTCAGTGAGAAATTGATTTAAATTTACATGATTATATTTGATTGACAAAAACACTTCTACCTCACTTTCTCTCCGAAATTTGTTTTTAAAAAAATATTTATTAATTTGTAATAAAACTCTCAACATTAGACATTCATGAGAAGCTGGATAATTAGAACGAAATACGTGGATCGAAAGTCGTAAATTTATATACCCTCCAAAATATTCAGAACTTTCGCCAGAGTCGCGCCAAACTTCCCCTCAATCGCGACACAAAATAAATCAATTTGACGTATCGAACACCAAAAAAGACGAACGGCCAGTGAAAAGAGGGGTATAAAACTTCACTCAATCCCCCCCTCCACAACTCAGACTCATAGAAGAATAACTCTTTTTTTAATCTTATTTTATTACACTTTATTTTACGAGGCCGAAACGCAATTAAATTTTATGAGTCATAACAGGCTGCAATCAGGCCTTTACGTATCAACACGAAGTCGACTCCACAGAAAGCCGTAAATTTTACGAAAGAGGTGGGCACTGTGACATAAAAACTGTTCACAATGTCCTCATAACAAGTGCAATTACACGACTAACGGTCTATTTTTATATCTATATCTATCCATAGGTAGATACTATTGATGATATCCCTGTCTATGATTACGAGCCAGATCGGGGGAGTAGAGGGGCCACGAGTCTTATAAAAAACAGATATCCACTTTATGTGGCCAACAATCTCTTTTTTTACTTTTTCGAAAAAGACACGCTGACTGGACAAGTTGTAAAAAATAATCCTAATAATAATCGTAGAACGTGCAGGTGACTTATTTTTATAAAGCCTTATTAGAGGGAGAGAATGTTCTATTTTATTGTGGTATATATTGATATTTCTTCATGAAGCATAAATCAAATTTTTATTCCTCATATTTTCGCAATAGGCGGATATAAATAATTTATAAGTTTTTCGATAACGACAGGTTCTCTTTTTGTCATAAACAGAATGCTATTAGCTAACGCGTATAATGTATTATTCAGGAAACAAAAGCTCTTTTTCGTTCTTTAGTATTTTCTAACAGTTGTGATGAGAATTAAAAGTTTGTTGCAGTGAGTAATAGTTTTAAATTATGAGAAAGGAAAATTTGTCATTTGTATAAGCCAGTTCTTAAAAAAAGAGAAAAAGATGTCAGTAAATTTATTTGATATTGATATATTCTGATTTCTTGTAACAAATTTAAATGAGTGTAGTTAATTAAGTTGTTGTTAGAACAATTGTTTTTTTAAAAAAATAGCTAGCTCGATTTTTAATATTTACTCGTGGTCTAAGTAGAGATTTTAAGCAATTGATACAGGCAATTAAAACATAAGCAGAAAAAATTTTTCTCATAAAATTACCGTATTGTATGGTAATGACATGTGTGGTAAAAAAATAATAATTCTGGTTAATAAAATCAAAATATACAGTATCCATATCATTCATTTGGTAATTTTTCCTTTCGTATGGTAACGATTTACTATAAATTTGGTTTTAAAATTATAGTTCTTATTATTGCATATTTAGTAAAAAATATAAACTGAAAAATAAATTTAACTTGATAAATGGTGTTTATGCCATGCTAAGGTATCTTGATGGAATTGCCAAAATTTATCAATTTTACCAAATTTTATCACATATTACAGAACCACATTTTATTGTTAATTTTACCAAAATCGTTTCTAAAGCGCTACAACAAAAACTACCGGGCTTTTCGGTATTCCCCTAGAACCAAAAACATGGTAAAATTTACCATATTCTAGTAGTTTTGATCATATTTTTTTCTCAGTGTAGGAAATAAGCCAAAATTTAGGGAATATCAGATTTCAAAATATTGTACATCAAACTACATTAATATAGAATCAAATATAGATTTAATATAGATTTTTGTTAAAAAAATTATTTAATTTGTTTTGAAAGTAGATATAGTTTATTTTAACTAATATAAAGGCATATATTTTTATTGTAATTAATTTATTTAATCTGGTTTAAAATTGCTTTATATATTTTTTCGGAAAAAAATACTTATCGCATATAAGAAATATCGCGTAGATATAAAATGTGTAACACAATCTCCTGAAAAAGACTAACGTTCCAGTATTTTAGGAAATTTTTACTTACATTAATAAATCAATAAAAGTATAAACATTGCAAATTTACCAAGTAAATTAGATTTTTAAACAGCTTTGAAAAAATGCATTTTATTTCTTTTTGTTTAATTAAGAATAAAATTTATATAAAAGTAAATTTTAACTTAGTGAGACCATTTTTTTAAGAAAGAGAAACGAAAACAGTTTTAATTAAATTATTCTTTTTGTTTCCTTTTTTGGCACATTAAATTTGCAATAGGTAAAAAATTAACATTTCAGTGGAGTGAATAATAGTTTAAATTTATGAACTCATTTTCTTTTCTGAATATTTTAATGCATTTCTTTTTTCATTTTCTAAAGAAAATGAATAGAATGTTGTTAAAAGTAAAATTTATTTCTTTTGATTTATACTTATAATAATAGTGCTAATGGGCCTTTTAAACATATTTATTTCTAAACTTTGCAGGAAATAACATGCATAAAAATATTTGAAGCATTTTTTCGTGGTAGTGAAAAAATTAAATAAATAATACTTAAAATAAAACCTATTTTTGTTGTTTTTTCTGTGCTAATTTAGGCAACTATCAAATGGTTTAGTGCAATATGCCTGCAGATTATGCGAATATAAGTAATTATTACTATTACTATTATTACTATTAATATTCTTTTGTGCATGAACCTCATCATTTGACGTTTACATGTTTTATTTTCTTGTTATTCATACAACAATATTAATTTTCTAAAAGTTCTGTTTACAGTATAACGATATGATTAATGCAGATTTATAATTTAGTTCGAGAGTATAGTTAAATTAAGTTAATACTTGAATTGATGCATCTTAAGTGATTTGAATCTAGTAACTTATATAATTTAAGTGATTTGCATTCTACAACTAAATGAATCTTCATTATAGTAATTTTAAAATCATCAGTTTTAAGTAACATTTTTAAAAACATTTAAGTACAAGCATATTATTTCGTGATATATGTATACATTTTTGATAAATCATTAAAAACTTTATTAAATTTTTTTGGTTAATAATTTTTGCATAATAAGAGCATTTAGTAAAACGTAGAAGTGCACAGTGCGCAAAAAAAAGAAGAAAAATGGAAAACCTCTGAATAACTTTTGATCTAACGATCGAATTTTCATGCTCTAGGATTCAATCTTAATTGCTCGAAGGAGTGACCTCAAATATGCTAATTAATAAGTGCGGACAATAATTTAAGTTAATAAATCAGACACAAAAACGTATTTTCTCTGAATAAACATACGTTTTTTTCGCGACAGATTTGGATTTCTGACTCCCAAAATATAGGGGTTAGCCACATTCTCGGAAATATGATATCCCAATAGTTTGGTCATTAGAGTTCTCCAAAGTATGAACCCGTTAATGTTAATTTTATTTTTTGCATAGTTCATCATTTCTCGGGAACTCTTCAAGTCACATGAAAAATTTTTTACACAGAATTATAAGAACCGTTTATCCAAAGATAATTCTATGCAAAAAATAACTTTTAGCAAATATTTATTAATTTTCATTATTTTATTTGAGAATGGTTTAAAAATTTTGAATTGCAAGGTATATAATTTTTTGCATCATTTTAAAGAATGCAATTTTATAAGGTAAAATAAAAACTTACAACCAAATCAGTCGAATAGTTTCCAAGAAATCGAATTATAAATATCTGACTTTTTTGAAATTCTATTTCTCAGGAACTATTCGACCGATTTCCCTCATATTCATGAGTTTTATTTTGATTAGAATAGAAAAAATATTTTACATTGTTACGCAAGAATATTCAATTTGAACATAAATTTTGATTCGAATAGTATGCTGCTCATGCCTTTTATATTCAGAGAACACTTTTTGTTTAACTTTTTAAGTGACACTGTTTAAGTTGTTGCTCGTGTAAGTGCTTGTAACACTGCTCTGGTTCGTTAAATAGGTTAAATTAATTTAAACAATGCTAATTAAAAATAAAAGCATATAATATAAATTTTTCTGATTTATTTTTTAGTAAGAATAAATGATAAATAAATGAATGAAATATTGTGTTCAGATTTATAGCTTATTTATCTAGGAAATCAGAAAATTATAATATTTTTTTTCTCACAATTTTACATTCGTATGAGATATTGTTGCACTTATTGTCTTGATTTTAAACACAAAATCAGGTAAGAATCGTCCGGTGAGCATTTATATTTATTTCTAAGTCTAACAGAAATGCTTTCCATTTATATACTTAAGTTTAAAAAAAATGTTTGTTACAGCAATATTAATTTGTTGATAATTAATTCAAATAAAAATATATGATGAATGGATGGATGAAACCGCATGTTTATAAGAGTGACATAACTTGTTTTAAAATTCAAAAAGTGTAATGAATTATTTCTTCATCTTTTTTTTTACATTCTTTAATTAATTTTTCCGATTTATTTTTGAGTGCTACTCTGTTAAAATTTTCTTCTAAAATTATGGTGAAATAACCGACAGAAGTCTGTCCATCCAATTAACCGTAAAGTTTACGGTAAATAACATTTTTTACTTTTACGGTTTTTTAACCGGTTACAACTAGCATTGTTTCAAAACTTCAAAAAAAAAAAGAAGAAGAATTTAGGTGGAAATGTTAGATAGTGTAGCAGCTTTAGCGTGCTACCATTTTTGCATAAATGAGAGTATCATATTCTAATAGTCTAGGTTTACAGATTGGTAAGTGGAGGACACGAGAAACTCTTCTTGTGTAAAAGACAATGGAGAATTTATTGAAGTGTTAACGCCGGGACTCGAACCCCTGCTCTGTCGTGACCCGAACCCATGTTCTGAGTTTGACAGATTAGCACTCTCGATTATAATAGGTACCCATCTGCAGGGAACTAAGTTACTTCCTTAGTTGAGCCTATAAATTGCTAGCTGTTTAACTTTATAAGATGAAAGCATTTTATCAACATTTTTTCTCACAGCTAACAATTAATATAACATCTTATTTACGGTTATTTCACTGTTGCTTTTGAATATGGTAAAATAACAATTAAATAAATTATTATTTAACCATTATTTCCGAGAAATTTCTGACAGTGTATTCCGTTGAAACCATAAACGAAAGAGCATTGTTAATGCAACAATATTCTGTTTAAAAAATGAACAGATATACACATATTTCATAAAACTCTTTCCATGTAAAAACGAAAACAAATTATATGCAGATACATCAATTTCATTTATATACCTTTCCGAAACTAATGTTTCTTTGCATAAGTGATCATAAACTTTGATTGCAGGATCTGAAGTAGTGTCTCCCACAGCAAACATCTGAAATGGACAGCTTAAAATACCAATAAAATAAAGAAGATCTTTCCGGCCACGTGCTCCTGTCTCTAACGACCCTTACTTCTGGAACTCTTGGTTCACAGATAACGTCGAGAGGTCCCTCGTCATTCCAAAAACTCAAGAAAAGAGATTCAGCAGTGATTGTAGATAACCAAGAATGGATTGAATTCGTCCTCGAACGCCATCTTTGTTCACGAATTTGAGTAGAAGAATATACGTTTCTCAAAAATCAATAAATAAAAAAGATTTTGTGTAGTTATTCTATTTGTTTATACAATCAAAATGTTAGCTGTGAAAATAAAACAAAAAAAAATAAACTTTTAAAATCAATTTCTACATTATAAATACTTCCAAATTTCCTGGAAGTGTTACTCTTCAGTATGGCTGAATCTTACTTTATCAATAGCTTTTTAATTGGAAGTAATGTATAAAATTTGTTGCCTCTTTTCCAGAGTATATAGCAATTTATAAATTAACAAACTACAATTTTTACTTTAAATACGAAGAAATGAAGTGTGAAATGCACTGTTATCATTAAAAAAAGCTTTAATTTAAGATTTTTTCGCATCACTCGTATACTTTAATATTTTCTTTTTGAAAATTGAAAATATAAATTAAGTTTTTGAGTTAAATTATAAATTCTGTTTTTCGGAGGGAGGGATTTCAAAGCTCATGCAAAATTGCAGTTCGCCATCAGTTTTTTTTAGGATAACAGTTAAAGAGCCAAATTCGAGTTCGTTTGAACTTTGTATTTGAATTTATAATTATTATTGCGCTATTTAAGTATCTTAAAAGTGATTCGTCAAACTGTTTTCGCAATCACACATTTGCCGAAATTAATGAAATCCATTTTTGAACTTTTTCATCTGAACTCATATTTTCAATCATTTATATCACCGTAACCAGAGAAATATATACAAATAATCCTTTAAATGTTTTTAATAGACTGACTAACTTCATAAAAAAAGTTCATCTCGATTTGCGAGTAACATTTCGGAAATCTTCCTGGTTAGTTAATAACTTTAAGAAGACCATAATCATTTTTAAGCTACAATCCCGTAGATGTCATAGGGACATAATATCAGAAGAATACAATGCTATAATGACAAATTCTGGCAAGGATACAGTGTTATGAGACAGAATTATCAGGCGAATACTAGGGTTTTATAGTCAAATTCAGGCAAGGATTTGATTATATGCGGACAGGTCATCACGAGAACAAAATTTTGCTTGTTCATAAAAGATTGGGAACAGAGTTTGTCAGACATAAATCTTGAAAGAAAATACAATTTATATTTTAAGAACTGAGCTCTTGTACCACTTCTTAAAGCTAGCAGAAAAAGTAATCAGTTCATCTGGTATAAGTCAGAGACGTAGCTTTGTCTTTATAGTGTAAATAATTAAGAGTATTTTTATAAATAGTTTTCAGAGACAAAACAATATCTAAGACAAAATGGTAGTCTTCAAATCTTTAAATTTTCACATTCGCACTGTTGCGAATTAATTTAGAAAACGAGTTGACGTCAGATTCCATTTTCTACGTTACCTCTTCTAAGATTATTATGGCAAATTTTTCTGATGATACTTATCTTTATACATATGTATTCGATATTTGACTCAAAAAACAAATTAATATAAATTAGATCATGGAACAGCACTAGATTTGTTTTTTACCCTTTGCCAGAGGACCATATTAATTAACATCGAATTAAATTTGGTAAAACTCAACACTTTTTATTAAGGTTAAACAAATATAAATCATAATCTGAAAAGAATTAGTATGTTTGATATGAAACAAACCGAAGTCAATTTTCTGAAATAACAATTTTTTTGACATATTTTTCATAAAGTGCAGCAAAAATGTTTAAAGCAAAAGTTTAAATAAGTTCACAGAATTTTGAAGAAAAAGAAAGTGAAAACTTTTCCTTTTTCACTCTTTTATAAACAGAAAATCTAATTAATGTTTACGAGCAATCTGAACTATATTTACGAATAATCTAAACAATCTTTACGTACAATCTAAATAATATGTACAAACAATCTAAACAATGCTAACAAAAAATTTTAACAATGTTTAGATGCAATCTTAACAATGTGTACAAATAATCTTAATTTGTACTAACATCCTTAAAAATGTATGCAAGCAATCTTAATCTGAACAAACGGTCTTAACAAAGTTGTACAAAAGATCTTAACAATGTGTGCTATTTATCTAAACAATGCTAACAAAAAATTTCAACATTGTTTAGATGCAATCTTAGCAATGTGTACAAACAATCTTAATTTGTACTAACAGCCTTAAAATGTATATACAAGCAATCTTTATCTGAACAAACCGTCTTAACAAAGCTGTACAAACGATCTTAACAATGCGTGCTATTTATCTAAACAATGATAACAAAAAATTTAAACAATGTTTAGATGCAATCTTAACAATGCGTAAAAACAATCTTAATTTGTACTAACAGCCTTAAAAAATATACAAGCAATCTTAATCTGAACAAACCATCTTAACAAAGTTGTACAAACGATCTTAACAATGTGTGCTATTTATCTAAACAATGCTATCAAAAAATTTAAACAACGTTTAGATGCAATCTTAACAATGCGTAAAAACAATCTTAATTTGTACTAACAGCCTTAAAAAAAATACAAGCAATCTTAATCTGAACAAACCGTCTTAACACAGTTGTACAAACGATCTTAACAATGTGTGCTATTTATCTAAACAATGCTAACAAAAAATTTAAGCAATGTTTAGATGCAATCTTAACTATGTGTACAAACAATCTTAATTTGTACTAACAGCCTTAACATGCATATACAAGCAAACTTAATCTGAACAAACCGTCTTAACACAGTTGTACAAACGATCTTAAGAATGTGCGCTATTTATCTAAACAATGCTAACAAAAAATTTAAACCATGTTTAAATGCAATCTTAGCAATGTCTACAAACAATCTTAATTTGTACTAACAGCCTTAAAATGTATATACAAGCAATCTTAATCTGAACAAACCGTCTTAACAAAGCTGTACAAACGATCTTAGCAATGTGCGCTATTTATCTAAACAATGTTGAAAGAAAATCTAAACAAATCTCAGTCTTGGTCAACAATGGCGATTTCTTTTGGGGTGGGCAGGCATGTCTCTGCTGCCCTAGGTTTCTATCTAAATCGAAGCTAAATCAGTAGAGCGAGTTAGATGCACCGTGGCAGAAGGACGAACGATCCGAGGAATTGCAACGAGGGTTTGGGGGCCGATGAGAAAAGTCGATTATGCCAATCGACCATCGTCCACTAAAAGACGCCGATTTTCGGTTGTTTTTGTTTAGACTTTCACCCATGCTTATCTTATCTTGATCTTGCGGAGTCTTTACTTTTATTCAGAGCCGGATCCGAATCTTCCCGTTTTCTCCAAGAAATGATGGTTCTCTACGTGAAACTATTTCCCTGAAAGAATGGGTTAACGTGCATTTGATGTCTTACGCTCTTTTGAGGACAGAGTAGTAGACACTGGACCATATATTCTCCTAGAAAATGTGCTTTTATGGTCGGGATGCGGAGAAACATTTTCATTTATTTTGGCTATCTTTCGGTGATAAGATAGGAAATTTAATAAGAAGGAAACATTTATGCAATCTTTAAATAATGATACAATGGTAGGGCATTTTTTGTTTGTTTTTGACTTGAAGTTGATCGTAGATTATGAAGCATTTAATTTAAAAAATATATCATCCAAGTGTACGAGTCAGTTTATATGAAATATTACGAAAAACAACAACATTAAATAACCGCTTCAAAATTAAACACTTTTTTTGTTGTTGTCTAATATTGAAAGGTTCACTTAATCCAAGAGCATATAGGTTGAAATGATGTACAGACTCTGGAAATATTATTACTCTTTAATGCAGACTTTGGGCTAAAAGCATGACTAAACCATATTTTTTTCGACTCTTTTTTTATATGTATTTTGCCACTTGGATTCATAAGAGTTATGGGTCTGCACGGTAAAACATTCCGTATCAAATTGCGGTAAAAAGTACCGGCACGCAAGTGTAGGTACTTTTTGCCGTAAAATCCATTTTTAGCGGAAGATGTTACGGGACAAGCAGCTAATTACAGTAAAATCATTCAATCACTTCAATTAAATAAATATTACTGTAAAAAAAACAGCACACTATTTTAAGGTAAAAATAGATGTACTCAAAATGGCGGTACTTTATAATGTTATTCTAACTCAGTAGTATATGCACTTTCTTATAAGATAATAATAGTTTAAAACGTATCTGATAGCGTACCTAATATAACGTATCTAAATATAAACCTTAAAGGATTTTTGGTTTTAGGCGATAGAATTTTTTTTATAGTGTATAGCGTATATGCAAAAAAAAGCCTTATTTTTACTTAAAAATAACCATTTAAAAAAAATAATAATTTGTTGTTTGTTTTAGAAGTTTTTACATATAATAAAATAAATAAACTATTTTTTTTAAAATTTTATATTAATATTTTAAAAAAAATCGCAGTTAGTCGGATATCTTAATTTAATAACAGGAAGGGTTATATATAATAAAATATAAATCAATGGAATTGTTTAATTGATCGCGTCGGCATATGTCTTTCAGTTTTATGAATGATTTCGTAGTGCTGGTCTGTACTGAATTATTGATTATTTTTTTTCCTCCCCTTTCGTAGAAGGTATTCATCTAGTATAAAAATATAATTGGATTTATCCTCTTCTGCTGGAGCTTTCAATTACAGGGAAAAATAATGACATGGGTAAAAAAAATTGGTTTAAACAACAGTTTGGACAATTTTATGACATATAAAGGCATAAATATATGTGTCCAGTGGATTTTGTTTCATAGCTAAAATGTTAAGAAATAATCTCTAAAAATATCTTATATACTAATAATGCTATTTATATATTGTTTTATATAAGATTTAGACTTTATTTATTAAATTAGTAAATTATTCAACTTTGAAAAATTAAATAATTATATTTTTTTAACAACTTACTTTTACAAATTTACTTTCTTTTAAGCAATGCATTTTTAAATGAAATTTACATTTTAGTCAATATTTGAAGCTTAAATGTCGGAAAGTGATTAAATAAGGAGTATAAAAAAAGTAGAATTTCGAATTATTTCTATCTGAAAAACATATATTGACAAATACGATATTTACTCAAATATGATATGCATGAAAGTACTCGTTTTTGCTAAATTGAATGAGTCTAAAACGAAATTAATATGGCTTACTAATTTCTTAATTAAATTAATGGTGCCAACTGCAGACCAGACTGCGTAGGGCTCAAGAAACTGTCCTTTCATCAGAAAGGTTCTGAGCTCGAATCCTGGGCAAGGCATGGGTGTTCTATCATTCTCTGTACTATCTGATCTTACTGTGGGAGCAACGTTGGCCTACCTAATATGGTGCCCCTGAAAGAGTGGCCATCAAATCTGCCCTTCAGATGCCTATATTGACGAAAGGACATTCCCTAAGTGGGCACTAGAAAAAAAATGATGCCAAATATAAAGTAATTATTAAAATATTTATGAAGTACAGTTCAAGGATTGCTGAATCGTCAAAAGTACGCAGTTTATTTCTGAGAATAAGTTTAAATTTCGCCACTTTTGACCCCCTTAATTCAAAATGATAGGTTAAGCTTTCCCTCAGAGAGGAAGGTGAAAATTAAGGTCTCCATATTGGCTAAATCTACGACTTTAAAAACAATTTCCAGATTTCCCCTAATTACGTATTAATCCTTTTTCATAACACGGGGAACTGGTATTAAATAACAAGGAAAGATTTTATAATTAGTTGGAATAAGAGAAAGTGAAATTATTGCAATTCACAAACTTTTCTGATACGGAAGAAGTATACGACAACTTCAATATTCTGTGGTTCACCAAACTACACAATAAAAAATTCCGGATGAAATTCCGAAGTATCAGATTTTTTTCCGTATTATGTTTCGGTAAAAATAACGTGACGATATAAAACACGAGCCTCCTGAGAACCGGTACTTTTTATTGTAATTTAATGTTGGATTTTTTACAGTGAATTGCAAATCTAAGAGTTTATTCTAGCTTCTTTAAAATACTTATTCAAAAGGCAATATTTTTCCTTAATTAACACATGTAGTAAAAAAATAAATCAAAGTACTTTTTCTGTGCCAAATTAATTGTCAAATTTTTAAAAAGGAGTCAGTTTGCATAATTTTTGATAAAATGTGAAACTTCTTATAAATTAGTGTATAATTATTGCATACTGGGTTGCAGAAGATACAAAAGTGTTATTCACATTGGTTTCAAGATTTTGATGTGCTACTTAGAATTTCTTTATTTTTTTTTTATTTTGATGATTTATAAGAAAGTTTCATATCAAGGTATAATTGTGCGCGGTGAAAAAAATTAGGGTCAAATATTCCATAATATGGTAGAATTTACAGCGTTTCTGGCTCTATGGGAACACCAAAAGAAGCTCGGTAATTTTTAACGAAGCTCTTTTGTAATGATTCTGGTAAAGTAGGCAAATATTTAGTAAATACCGTAAAAATTTGTGATTACATTATTATACCTTAGAGTATGGCATAAATATCCTTTATTTGGTGAAAATTACTTTTCAGTCTTGTATTTTTTACTAAATGTGTGCTAATAAGAACTATAATTTTGAGAACCAACCGTTACCATATGATCGGAAAAATTACCAAATGAATTGTTTGAATATCATATATATTTTGGTTTTTATAATCAGAGGTATTTTTTTTAACCAGAAATGTCATTACCATACAGAACGGTGATTATTTTACCAGGATATTTTTCTCCGTGTGGTAGTCATCAATTGAGCATAAAATTCAAAAAGTTACGCTCAACAGTGAAGTTAATATAGATTTTTCTACATTTTTTCATCTTAAATTTTATTTGTGTCACAGATATCATCATTTTTTATCAATAAAATTTAATGCACAAAAACATTTTTTTAAATAATAACAGAATAATCAAAATATTTACATACCAGGACTTTATCCAAGCAATAATGTTTAATTTTGGCAAGCATAATTATGGTTTTGACTTTTATTGAAGAGTTTTTAATAGTATAAAAGACCAGTATTTGTAATTATGTAAATAATTGTGGCGGGAAAAGTAATAATTCAAACGGAAAATTATTGTTTAAAAGCTCTTAACTCATAAATATACTAACAATGATAAACATAATAAATAAAATAATAGTATGATAATAATTTTATCAGAAATAAATAATAAATGTAGCATAGTAATAATTTTCTTCCATGGAACCGGAATTTAGTTTATTATAATTCACATACGCCAAAAGAATACTTTTAAAAAGGTTGTACCTAGGGTAAAAAAGCAATATAATTGAATTCTTATTGCATAATAAAGCCTATAATATTTAGATAATGTTCTATAAACAAGCCGGCAGAAGTACTATAGTAACATCAAATCTTTGACAAAATCGCAGTTTTAAACATTTTTGTAAAAAACGTGTCTTTTTTTAAAAAAAATTGTAGAATAATGAATTATTAAGAGCAAAAATAATATTGATTTTGTATTTAGTTTCGTAAAAAATTATTGAAATAGTCCGAACAACGCTAATAAATTATAATCACAATAGAAATTATTATTCGTTAAAAAATATTTTCTTTACGAAATATATTCTCCATTTCTATTCAAACCATAATGATTTGTGCAATATATTTTAATAAAAATCGTTTATCTTTCGCAATAAATTCATTCATTTATTCATTGTGTTTAAGTTATTTGGGTGAGTTTTTTTTCATGTTAAAAGCAAATGTATAAACCAATGTAAAATATTTATTATAAATGTTTTTTCGTTGTCAGAATTCATTATTCATGTGTTTGTGTTAGATAAACATTTTGTCGATTAACCTTAATTGTCTGTGATGAGGTTCCGTATTTTTATAAAGACAATTACCCAAGTAGAAAACGTGCAGTGAATCATTTATTACTTATAAAAAGTATGCACTATTTCATTTGTATTTCAAAAAACTTATTTTTTACAATAGTTAAAATTAAATTTATTTATCGTTTCAGTATGAATACTTTAAAGAGTAATGAACGCTTTAAAACATTTGTTACTTTTATAAATTTAGAGGGAAAAAAAGAATTAGTAACATTGGATTAACACGCAGCTATTAGAAGCAGACAAACAAATCCTTTTGTCTGTATTAAGTAAAATATTTTTATATTTTTCAATTCCTGCCAAACAATTTTTAATAATTATGAGTACAAATATTATATATTATACTGTAAGAANTTTTTAAGTTAAACTATTCTTTTTTTGGTTTATTCTTTTTGCATTATTTAATTAGATGATAAAACAATCGAAACATACAAAAATATTGATTATTGTTCATTATTATACAGAAATATAAGCAATACTCCTTAAGTGAGCGGGGCTACCCGACTCTCCCCTACTATCATTTTTATCAATAAAATTTAATACACAAAAACATTTTTTTAAATAATAACAAAATAATCAAAATATTTACATACCAAGACTTTATTCAAGCAATAATGTTTAACTTTGGCAAGCATAATTATTGTCTTAGGGTTTTGACTTTTATTGAAGAGTTTTTAATACGATAAAAGCCCAGTATTTGTAATTATGTAAATAATTGTGGCGGGAAAAGTAATGATTCAAACGTAAAATTATTGTTTAAAAACTTAATAATAATCATACATATACTATAGTGATAAACATAATAAATTAAATAATAGTATGATAATAATTTTATCAGAAATAAATAATAAAAGTAGCATAATAATAATTCTCTTCTATGGAAGCGGAATTTAGTTTATTATAATTCGCATACGCCAAAAGAATACTTTTAAAAAAGTTGTATCCTGGGTAAAAAAACAATATAATTGAATTCTTATTGCATAATAAAGTCTATAATATTTTGATAATGTTCCATAAACAAGCCGGCAGAAGTAATATAGCAACGTCAAATCCTTGACAAAATCGCAGTTTTAAACATTTTTGTAAAAAACGCGTCTTTTTTCAAAAAAAATTGTAAAAAAATGAATTATTAAGAGCAAAAATAATATTGATTTTGTATTTAGTTTCGTAAAAAATTATTGAAATAGTCCGAACAACGCTAATAAATTATAATCACAATAGAAATTATTATTCGTTAAAAAATATTTTCTTTACGAAATATATTCTCCATTTCTATTCAAACCATAATGATTTGTGCAATATATTTTAATAAAAATCGTTTATCTTTCGCAATAAATTCATTCATTTATTCATTGTGTTTAAGTTATTTGGGTGAGTTTTTTTTCATGTTAAAAGCAAATGTATAAACCAATGTAAAATATTTATTATAAATGTTTTTTCGTTGTCAGAATTCATTATTCATGTGTTTGTGTTAGATAAACATTTTGTCGATTAACCTTAATTGTCTGTGATGAGGTTCCGTATTTTTATAAAGACAATTACCCAAGTAGAAAACGTGCAGTGAATCATTTATTACTTATAAAAAGTATGCACTATTTCATTTGTATTTCAAAAAACTTATTTTTTACTATAGTTAAAATTAAATTTATTTATCGTTTCAGTATGAATACTAACGCTTTAAAACATTTGTTACTTTTATAAATTTAGAGGGAAAAAAAGAATTATTAACATTGGATTAACACGCAGCTATTGAAAGCAGACAAACAAATCCTTTTGTCTGTATTAAGTAAAATATTTTTATATTTTTTAATTCCTGCCAAACAATTTTTAATAATTATGAGTACAAATATTATATATTATACAGTAAGAAAGTTGTTATTCATAAAATTTTTTTTGTGGATACGATTAAATGTTAATAAGAAAGACTTTATGTTAATTGTTATGAATGTTAATAAGAAAGAATAACATTCTAAGAAAGACTTTTTTCTCAATTATTGTTTAAAAAAAGCTAATTTGATTTGCACTGCACAATCATAATAAATAAAAAAATTTACAAAACACTCTTTCAAATATATTTTGTATTGCTTTAAATAGCTTTAAGCTTCAGACCTCCAACTTTTGGACTCATTATTATATTTTTACCTACTTATACTTTAATTTTTGAAGCATTTCTACTGATAACAAAAGCTAATTTTATTGATAAGAAAAAAATTCGAAAGGACCACAAAAGATAAACAAAATTTCTACAGATAAAAAGGTAAACCAAAAAAACCAACTAACGTAGTTATGAATATCGAATTTTTATTGATTTGCACTGCACAATCATAATAAATAATTATTAAAAAAAATCTACAAAATACTGTTTTATATATATTTTGTATTGATTTAAATAGCTTTAAGCTTAAGCAATATTCCCTCTTTTTCTATGAGAAATTTTAGGCCTCCAACTTTTGGACTCATTATTATATTTTTACCTATTTATACTTTAATTTTTGAAATACTTTTATTGATAACAAAAATTTATTTTATTGATAAAAGAAATTCGAAAGGACCACAAATGATAAACTAAATTTCTATAAATAAAAAGGTAAACCAAAAAACCAAATAACGCGTTTTATGAATATTCAATAAACCTTACCTAACATTAGCTTTAATACACAACTTTATACACTAAGGAACTCTTCAAAACAAGATTCGGCAAATCTCATCAAATCACTTTCATGAAGAAATCTGTTAACAAATTACATCCTTCCAATATCTATTCTCTGAGTGAAACTTGGTGTTAATAATGAGATAAAAAAATATGCTCAACACTCAAAAGAGAAAGTAATCCGCTTAAAACATGTAACTTCCCCGTCTTGATGTTAGACAAAAGAATTAAAAAAATAAAAATGGAGCAGACGCAAGAAAAGAAAGTGTAGGAAATAATGTTAAAGTCAATCACCGGCAGATATATTTTTTCTTCTTCTTATTTTGTGTATGTTTATTCAGGGGAAAATAAATTGTACATGATTTTGGTCATTGAATTTGAAAAATGGAAAATTATTTTTAGCATAATTACTTTGAAAATGTACAATATTATTGCATAAATGTTATCTATGCTGAAAAGAAAACACTTTGTGATTTTATAGTTTTTTTTTTAAAAAAAATGACAATATTATCTCATAAATAGTATAAATACTTAAAGGGAAATTCTTTGCGATTCCTTTTATTTTTCGTTCCAAAATTAACTTTTGCTTGGTTCGTTGAAAGATTTCATTTTTGTTATATATTATCTCATAAATAGTATAAATACTTAAAGGGAAACATTTTGTGAATTTCTTTATTTTTCTTTCCTAAATTAATTTCTGCTTGGTTCGTTAAACGATTCTATTTTTGTTAGTTCATCCCTGGTTGGTTCATGTATAACTAAACAAGCTCGTTATTAAGATTTATCTTTATCGACAAGTAAATACAACAAGAAGGAAGTTTATTTTTCAGCATATTCATTAAAATGCAATTAGAATATTATTTAAAACTTACTCAGAATATTTAAAAGGAAACACAATGGGTCTTTCTGATCAATATTCTTTTTCTCAATATTCTAACATAAAAGAATTCATAAACAGCTAAAGTCACCTGTTCACGAAATTGTAAGAGTTTTCTTTGAAGATGAACAAAAACGATGGTAACAATAAATACTTTGGCTCCAATTCCCTAAACCATTTCCACAATTATTTAGATCCTTGATGTAATTTCTCTTAAACAAAAAGATATTTCTTTAACAAAGTTGCTGCTAAGGAACAAAAAATTACACGAAATATTATTTAATAATTTCAACCTGTAAATGAATCTCTGCACAATCCGTAAATCAAACGTAAGCACAATATAAGAAGGAACAACGGTATCTACTCTGAAAAAAAATACAATCAAAAGTACCAGATTATGGTAAAATTTACCGTGTTTCTGGCTGCATAGAAGCACCAAAAAATTGGGTTATTTTTACTGAAGCGCTTTGATATGGATTTGTGTAGAATTAACAATAAAATTTAGTTATATAAAATTTGTTAAATTTGGTAATTTTATTATGATACTTTACAGCATGGTTTAAAAACCATTTATTCAGTAAAATTTACTTTTCAGTATTTTTTGTTTTTTACTAAATGTGAGGCAATAACTTATTGTCATTCCTGCGGTAATTTTACCAGAATTTTTTTCTCTATGTACAAAATGAATATATTGATAGATTGAATAGAAATGCTGTTAATTTCGAAAGTAAATCACACAAAAAAAATATAATTTTTCCCGCGTATGTACCAACGAGTAAGAAAAATAAATGCTTTCTAACAAAATGTAATTCAAATTTGTGAATATAGTCATTCATATTAGTTTAAGACTATGTATCCTCTCGAATTACGTAAAATTGAAAAATTAAATTTATTAAATTTTTTACTATGACATTCTCCATTTAACAAATTTGGTTTTGTAAAGAAATATTTACAATTAATAAAACAACATAAAAAGTTACATAAATAAAATAAACTAATACATTAATACCATGATTTCTGTTGTATTTACCTGTCAGTCCTTCATTTTTCAGAAATTAAATTAACTACGTCTCTTGCTCTAAACTTTTTCAAGATTATTTAGTGGTTCGGAAAATATTAATTTTAGAGTTGATACTTCTAAATAGGTTTGAATTTCTAGCATAATTAAGAACAGATAAAGGTGTAAGAACTCAAATATATGAAAAGTTTATTTAATTTTCAAATCAAAACAATATTTTGCACTGGAATATTTTTAGCGTATTTTGACGTCAAAATATTATGTTTGTTATCATTTTCCACCGCGTTGAATGTATGCTGAGAAAAATGCAACAGAATATAAAAACTAAATTGAATTAATAATGTAATTTATATCATAATTTATAATTTATATCTTCGCGGTCAGAAAACCACAGCTGATTGCATTTAAATGCGGTTCCTTCTTGGGAAATTTATAACACAATTTTTTTTTAAATAATTTATCTTGTATTTTAACAAACAATTTTTCAAAGCTCATTTTCAAAAATATGTATTCTTTTAAGTTAATAAAATTTGTCTTGAGCTTTAGAAAACATTATAATAATTTTTTTTAAGAAACCGTGCAGGCTTTTTGACGTAGTCAGTTTTGTCAACACATACAAAAACGTTACTTCAATGCTTGCTTACAAATGGAAAGTAAACAACGTTTGTATAAAGAATAAATATTTCCAAGACTTTGTAGACTATAAGGAATAAATATATGCTCTTCTATTCAGTTTTACTTCGTCTTTCATGTTTTATCAAGTAATTCTTCAAATTAACTAACTGAATTTATTTTCTCAAAAAAAATCTTAATACGATTATTAAAGTACAAAATTGGAAAATTTAAAAAAATGCAATTAAAAACAGTCTAAAATGATAAATATACCTATTTTCATAAAACAAATTCCACATATTAGTTTAAACTTATTTTGTTAGAAAACTAACAAAATGGATTATGCAACGTCTTTATTTTTCAAATCGGGAAAAATCTCTAAACGTACGTGTATTTGAATATTTTTTTAATATAATTCATGCTAAAAAACAAATTCATTCTGATATTCGTAATAATAATTTAAATTGATAATTTAAAAAAAATATATGTATAATTTTATTATTATATTTGCATTGTGAATTATCATATTACTTGTTCAATTTAATTCAAATATTACATGTTATAGTAGATTGTAATTGATAATAACAATATACCATAATATGGTGAATAGTCAAATCTTGCTGAACAGTTAATGTGAACATTAAAGATAGGTATATTTGTTTTATGCATATAAAATAATGTCAAAACATTTTATCCTTTTTACAAAACAGCAATTTTGAAACCAAAATTTCTGCTATAGTTTGGTTACTTTTATGAAATTATTTAAGTAAAATTCCAGTAAAAAAAATGACAAAATTTATAAATCAGTTTTTTTTCGTCTAACTGTTTGATTCAAAATGGAATGACTAAATTAAAAAAAAGGAATTATGTTTCTTTAACAACTATTATCAACGTTTATAAGAGTTCTTTTTCGAAAACCCATAATTCAGCTTATTTTATTCATTCTCAATTATTGTATGCGCCAAAAACAAATTCAGAACTAGACTAGATACCACTCCAGGACAGCGAATTTTACCAGGAGTTTGATATAAAACCTATCATTTTACGAGTTTTATAGATAAAAGGATTATTGAAAAAATTTCATTTGTCATATTAAATATTATCCAAGTAATAAGTAGTCTTTTTTTGGTTAATATGTTCACGACTGCTAATAAATTTCATTTACATGCTTGGGGTTTCGCTAAAAGATGCTCGATTATTTAGGATTCAGTAGCCATGGAAAATTGGGAACCGTTGGTTTATAGTTTCCCACTATCACGTTATAAATACACGATATACTAGCGTGAATTAAAAATAATAATGTTAGTACACGATAGTGTTTAAGGAAACACTGGACGTCCTTGAAAATCCTTCAAAAATCCATTATTTGGTTCTTGATGTATTAAAAAAATTTGCACTTAATTAGGTAGCATACAACAAATCGTGTTTAAATTGGAGTTTTTCCTACCGAGTTTCCAGATTATGAATTTGTAAAAGCTCATACAACTATGCGTAGTTGACAAAATTGCTTTTTCTCGTAATGGAATTTTTCAATGTTCTCAGAATTTCAATAAGTTCCTTGTGCATCATTTGTTTTATTGTTATAAAAAAAATTTCAAATGCAATTCGAAGTGTCTTGTTTAATTTTAAATACTCAATAGGATTAACTCAATAGGATAACTTATTTCTTTAATAATTGAACAAACATAATTGAAACGTGTTTTTCGAAGAAATTTTTGGTTAGATAAAATAAATTTTTAATGCTTAGGTACGTTATATTTTTATACGGTTACCACAGGCATTTATATTTATTTAAATACTTATAAACAACTCATTTTAGTGAATATTTCATTAAAAAATTGAAATTCGTTCGCAAGGAACTTTTCATTTATCAACAATTAAAAACAATATTTTTAGCTACAATTTAAGAACAAATTATAATTTTTTTCTGAAACATTGTACACAGACTTAAAATTTGAAAATGATCAAAAAAAATTTTCACTTTTTTATTCTGAAAATCCAGTGTCCCCTTGTTGGAAATTAGGAAATTTTTTTTAATATGAGCAATTTTTACGTTATATTCTGAAATTTTTAAAGAGAAAGAAATACAACAATATTTAAAGAGAAGAAACTATTGAAAAAGTAAAAATCAAAATATACTTTTTAAATTGTATCTTTTGTGCAAATATTTTTTAATTTTAAAATTTTGTAACTGTGCAATCCTTAAAACTTTGGTTTTTATCATTGAAATAATTATTTTTTCCTATTTTTTTAAATTTAAGCTAATGAGAAATTTTCATTGAACGAACATATTTTCGCTGTGAAATATATTAACGTCATAGGAGTTCTGCTCTTCTCATCTTCCATCAATAATTCAATAATTTTTAGATACATTAATCATAAGTATTATTATTTAAAATTAGCAAACATAATTATTATTTAAAAATCTAACGACTTATCAATAGTATTTGAATATCAAAAGTATATTTATTGATTCATGCATGTGTAAAATGCATTTATAATTTAATGTCTGAAGATAACAGGTAATTTTTTCAAATAACTTAAATATTTTTCATTATTTTTGTTTTTATAAATTTTTACAGAGTTTCAAATTTTATATTCGCAGAATTAAATTAATTTACTTAAATTCGAGTATAATTAGTTATATAGTTTATCAACTAAATAGTAATTAGATTACTAGCTTTTCAACTAAAATTGCTTTTTTAATGGTTTAGCAATTGTAAAACTGACAAAATGATATAGAATAAGTCAATATGAATTATTTTACGTTTAGAATTAAATATATAGCTATTCAAAGTAATTAAAATAATTTTTTCAAATATTTAAATTTAATGAAGAAAGCCGTACATTAGAAAGTAATATATTTTAAACATATTAAAATATTTTACCAATGTATTTTGATTTGAATGAAATGTTAAAAAAAATACTACATTTTAATTTTCAGATTTCTTTATTAAATATTTTATTCCTCAAATGTAATAAATTACAATATAATTTCTACAAAACTAAGGATTTAATTTTCTATCAAAAAAGTAACTTACACTATGAAACCATAGTAGTTCTAAATTCGATAACTTTTGAATAATAACGTTTACCACTAAACTCAGAGTTATTGAAAATAGTCTTAAAAAATCTTAAATTATAACGTACGAAATTGATACGCGTGATTAAATCTTTTCTTAATAAATTATCTTTTAAAATCTGGAGAGAAAAAAATTGATAATGGTCTACGCTTTTTCGACATTGGCACCAAGTATGCATTAAGTGTGACTAAATCGAAACGGAAGTAAGAGGTTAAGGAAGTTAAAAGTGACGATTTTTTTTCTGATTATCTAATTTCTGGACAAATTCTTCGGCGTGACATTAGGCCTTCTAACAAAGTATCTTGTCTTCAAAAAATGTGCTGGTGCGTGCGATTACTGATACTTAAAGGAAAATATTGAAATTTAATCGGGAATGGTACTTGGTGAACCTTTGAATGTAGGAAGTATAGTTTGTCTGAGTATATATACTCGGTTATGGTGGTGAATTAACCAGAGAACCATTGTGGTTCGATCAGTAATCTAATATATCTTTTTCCGACTGATATTCCTATAAAGGTGTGTGTTTTCTTCATTACATTTGGATTATATACATTATTGGAAAAGGCTAAGTATATTTATTCTAATAAGTTAAACGTTGAAAGAAATTTAACTTCTAAAAACATAAGATTTAAAAAAACAATAAATTAAGAAAAATATTTATGATAATATCACATAATTTGTAAACTATTTAATTTTAAAAATACTAATATTTTTATTAATTAAATTTATACTTATTAATACTTTCAGTGTAACTAATTAATAATTTTAGTAATACCAATTAATACTTTCAGTAAAATTAATTATTACATTTAGTTTTAAAGTAACACTTTTAAAAAATATCTTAGTTTTCTGTTATCTTTTTAATCTTTAGTATAATCGAAGATGAATTGCAATAATTAGAAATCATAACAGATTAAAATAATAGTTTAAAGTTCCAAGAATATTTTTAAACAAAACTATTCATATTTATAACAATATTGCACCATTTAGAAATTATTTAAAACTAAATTCATTAACTATTTCTTATGATTATAAAACTTTAAATGTTTTAAAAGTGTTTAAATTGTTCTTCTTTAAATTTCTATAATTAAATGATAATATGATTTAAAAATATTTGAAAACATTAATTAATAAAATAGCATTGATTTGAGATAAATTGTATTTCAATTTTATTAGTTCTGTCCATACTAAGCAATACCTTTAGTAGTAAATAAATACTTTTGTAAAATTTCGCGATTTTCTTTTATATTTTTAATTTTTAGTATAATCAAAAAGAAATAACAATAATTAAAGATCATAAATTATTCAAATAATAGTTTAAAAAGTTTAAAGTTTCAATAATATTTTATCAAATAATACTACAATATTGCACTATTTTAAAATTATTTAAAATTAAGCATTTTACTTATTCCTTGTGTTTAAAAAACTTAATTTATTAATTAATATTTTTAAAAACATTTAAAATTCATATTATCGTCGAATTATTGTAATTGATTGAGAAATAATTTAACTATTTATAAAACAGTTAACATTAAATTGTGGTTAATTGTATTAAGTAAAATTATTCATTCAGTATGTATACTTTAATTACTATAATAGAGTAATTAAAATTTTCTATATTAAAGTCTAATTTACAACAACAAAAGAAATGTTTTTACTCGATACAAATTTTAATCATAATATTTTTATTGGGGTAACAAAAGATTGAAAATTGATAAGAATGCGATTACAATCCTTTCAAAATTATTATAATTTATAAAAATTGAGTTTTATGAATTGAAATATGTTCTTAAATTGTTATTATTTAAAAAATTAAATAGATTTTTTTTAAATATGCGTCATATATTTAATCAGAGCTATATATTAGAGCCAAAGTTAATTTATAATATATTTCCTCAATGCTATTAACTTATTCGATGAAAAAATATTGCTTAATATCTGGGTATTCGCATTTATATACCAATTGCTGTAAGATATAGTAGGTGCAAAACCAGAATAATGAAATGAGCTCAATAAAATTTTCCATAACTTTATCTTTAATAAATAAAAGCATTAAACTCTATTATTATTTTATAAAATTCAAATAAATTTACTATTATTTAAAAAAAAATTTAAATTTTAATTGTTTTGAATTAAATAATGTATAACTGAAATCAGATTACTTAAAGTTTTAATGTACTGCCTAATGGTTAGTTACCACTCATTTACTTTCGATTCTCAGTTTTTCTTATAGAAATTTGTATTTTTCCTAAATAAATTTAAGTAAAAATATCTGATAAAATTAGTTCATTAATATAACTGAGTAGATGCATATGAATTTAAATATGTTTATAACCTCTTTCCAAAATATTTTTCTTCTGGTAGGCAAGTCACAAAAGTCAAAGTTTAAAATTTCGTTAAAAAAACACTTTCTGAAGTTCCCACATTTCAAACGTTTTCATTCATAATATAAGACTATAAGTTATTTTAACTGTCAAATTTCATAAAAGCAAGCTATAAAAGGAAATGATTTCATTATTGTTAATTTAATTATCAATTTTCGTAATTTTTTTCTTTATTTTATTATTTGTTAACAAGTTAATTAAAATTTATGCCCTGTTAAATTGCAATAAAATGAATAATATTTTTTTAGCGTGAATTCGTTTAGAGACTAGTTTCTGTTCTTATTTTGTTCAATTTAGCTTTATAAATATCTTGATTAACACATAATAAAATTTCATTGAGAACTCTTCAGTAAATTACGTTTTTAAGGTCAAACAAAAAAAATAAAAAATTATGGTTATAAAAATTAGGTGTTTATCATACATCAAAAGCTTTTCAAAATTAAAAAATAATTACTACAAGCATAAAATATGCATGAAAAACGAAATTGTTAACTTTATGCATTGCTAAGAAATTTTATTTTTCTCCTGCTCACCTAATGAATTAATTAATGACTTTTATAATGTCTGAAGGTATTTTTGATCTTGCATATTAAAATACATATTCGTTATTCAATAAGCATTTATACTCAATCATAGTTCAGAAATAATCATCTGAATTACATATAAATATGTAATTACATCATATTTGTGAACGAACCTACGTGTTTTTTTTCCTTTGAAAGTTTACACGCCTTTAATTTGCTTTGGATATAGTATTTTAAGTAGTGTACTCATAATATTTTTGCGAATATTAATTACCTTTACTAATTATGTGGACATTTTTTTATAAATAATGCATAGATCTTAATTATTATTTGTAGACTATAATTAATCTCTAAGCCTTCTTTATTTTTGTGTTCTGAATTGGAAAAAAATTAATGTGAAGTTTAATTGTAATTTTTTATTACTCTTTTCATATTAGAAAAAAAATTCATATGAAACTTAATTTTAATTTTGGCTTACTGTTTTCATGTAAGAAAAAAATTAAAATAAAATTTAATACTAATTTTCGCTTGCTGTTTTCATATAAGGAAAAACTATTAATATAAAATTTGATTTCAATTTTCGCTTCCTTTTTTATATTAAGAAAAAAAACTAATTTAACAAAATAAAATTTCTAACATAAATATTCCCGTTAACTAGATCGTCCTACCATGCTCAATAAACTTAAAGAAAACAGAATGATTTAAATAATGAGTACTCTTTTTGCTTCTTATTTAATTAAAAAAACGTGTCAGTTTCCTCTTACATTACTGGCCTCTTAATTTTCACTTTTCTATGGTCAACTGTCATTATTCCTTATCAAAATAAACTTAACACAATAGTTAAAATAAAGCATTATTAAAACTCAGAAATAATTTTTCCGTGTTCTACTTAAATAACGGATTTTCTGATTAATGTTAAACTTTTTCAACTATTTTAACACTTCCGGTTAAAAGCGGAGATGTCGCTTTTTAAGCTACACGTGTGTCGCTCAAACGTGACACATATAGTAACTTTCACGGGTTCAGTTGGTATAACATAAAAAAGCAATTACAAACCTAAAAACAAGAATCTTGTTCATGCTCCATTGATCATCCTGAACAAATGAAAATCTCTGAATGCTCAAATGATTAAACTGTGGCGTGGTGTTGTTTAATTCTATCTACTTGAATGAAAGTTAAACTTCAAAAGCATAACGTTTCTAATCAAAATTTAAATATGTATCAATTAACACAATTTTTTGGTTAAAAGCATTTTAGATTAATCAATAGATTACATTTTGTTTATGTAGTATAAAAGATGTTCATCTACTGACTTTAATTTGTTAGAATAATTCATGATAACTGACATCTTTGAGGTGAATAAACTATAAAAATATATAATGTATATTATTTGTTACTCAAAATATATTGCTAATGTTAAAGTTTGGATAGCAATTATTTAATTAAGACTTATTTAATAATTAAATTCATATAGAATTTAAGTTAATTAAAAAGGAGAAGTAATCAAGAATTTAATGTCATTAATACACACTTAATAAAATTGCATTGAGAAAATTAAAAATAACCCAGTGCATTGAAATTTTGATCAAACGTAACAGGCATGGTATATTACGATTGCAAATTCTTTCGTTCAAATTTACAGATAAATTATATTCATAAAAAAATTGTTTGAAAAAGCTGATATTTCGATATGGGAAATAGTAAGGATTTTAATATTCCTAAAATGAATTAAAAATGTATAATATAAATTTTTACATTATTTTTAGTTTAATAATATTTTCAATTAATAGATTTATAGTCATGAATCGTCAATATAATATTACAACAGTCAAGATTTTATTACTAGATCATTCTCTTAAGTCTATTTTTTCGTTTATTAATAGATTGACTTGAAAGTTAATTTTTCTTACAGATGTCAGTCTCAGTGAAGATCTGTTTTCTGCTAGTAGTAGCTGCTGCCTGCTACGTAGCTGCTGATCCTGTACCAGAACCGGAGCCCCATCATCATCATGGGTAATTTAAATTTATAGTTTTTCTACTAACTGGTTTTAAATGTTGATTTGGATTAAATTTTCAAATCAAAAATACGTAAAAATCACACATCTAATTTCAATAATTTATTAATTAATAAGCTTAAGAACTTTAAACTCATAGTTTCTTGTTTGCTTTGCAGAAAAGAAGTGATAGTGGTGAAGGATAAAAGTGAGCATCACCACCATCATCATCACCACCACCATCATAAACACGCTCACGGACATAATCATAAACATGGTCATCACCATAAGCATGGTCATGATCATCATCACAAGCATGGTCATCATCATCACCATGGTCATGACCACAAGCACGGTCACCATCATGGGCATCATCATGGGCATCATCATGCTCATCATCATGGTCACCATCATGGACATCACCACGGACATCATCACCACCATGGACATCATCATGGACATCATCATGGACACCATCATCACCACGGACATCATCATGGCCATCACCATGCACATCATCATGGTCATCATCATGGACACCATCACGGACATCACCACCACCACGGACATCACCATGGACACCACCATGGACACCACCATCACCACGGACATCACCACGGACATCACCATGGTCACCATCATGCTCACCATCATGGACACCATCATGGTCATCATCATGGACACCACCATCATCACGGACATCACCACGGACACCACCACGGGCATCATCATCATCACGGACATCACCACGGACACCACCATGGACACCATCATCACCACGGACATCACCACGGTCACCACCATGGACATCATCACGGACACCACCATGGTCATCATCATGGTCACCACCACGGTCATCATCATGGTCACCATCATGGACATCATCATGGTCACCATCATGGACATCATCATGGCCATCATCATGGACATCATCATGGTCACCATCATGGTCATCATCATGGACACCATGATCACCATCACAGAAGAGCAGACATCCTGCAGAAAGGTCTTCACGACTTCGATGGCATCATGGGATTTCACTACCGCCGATAAGCGACTGAAACTCGCTAACGGAAAAGTCTTTCTACTACAAAAATACAGCAGCTTTTTATAAGAAAAAAAGTAATCGTGATAATTTATATTTAAAATGTTTTGAAACATTAGGTAAATATGCATATAATTCACGAAATTGCTGTAAAGTCGAGTAAAAGTTCTCACAATGTGCGTATCTAGTCGATACGATGTCTATAAATCTGGAGGCTAAGATATTCTATAGCAATTATCACAGCCAATGGGAAGTTAGGTAGTCTTATGCAAATTGTTAATCTCATACCTCAGAGCTTTCTTCTATTTATTTTGTGTCTGTTTATCTTATTTTCTTGGATTTAGTCTAGGATTCTAACGACGTTGTAACTAATGTTTAGTTCTTTTTTATTTTGAAATGCATCTGTAAATGGTATTAGGAAATAATAAAAAAATGTTTGCTCAAACTTTTTGTTTCAATGAATTAGCTTCTCAAACAAGCATTTGATCGAAAAATCATTGGTCTCAATATTAAATACTTAACGCTTCCTTTATGTTCCGTTTTCCTTTATATAATCATATTACTGAATTATATCATCATTAAAAAATACCTTCAATATTATGAAGTTGAATAAGTATCCGAACAGATCAAGATTAAGTCCAAAACACAACTATAAAAATAGATATTTGAAAAAGAACTGCAGGGCAACCTAACTATAGTTTGAATAGTGACTGATTTTAACACCTATTAAATATTTCAGGTAAACTACAATAATTTAAAAACATTAAATTATTCTATTAAAAACATGAAAATCGCATTAACAGTTGTCAAACAAACACATGCTGTATATCCTGATAACATAAACAAACATAATCATCAGAGAAAATGAGAAAATTAACGAACTAAAATTCTTGAGCACATTTTAAATGGAAAGTACTAAAATTATAAGAACATAATCATGGATATACCTTCCTATTTTAAATTGCTTTTAGAAACCCGATAAAACAGCTTCCAGTTTAGTAACTTGGAGTTATAAAGAGCTGAATACATTTTCTTTTCAACATTTCTATAAAGTAATAACAGAGCCTCTGATTTTGAGTTACTTGCGATATTGAGTTATCATGTTAATACCTGATCTATCTACTCAAAAATACAGACAATTATTTTTTTAACGCTATATATCTCAAAACCTCCAATATGAGAAAAAAAGATTCCGAAATGAGAGAATTAGCTTTTTTTCAAATAAATCTAGCGCATAAAAAAGTAATTAAAAAGTACCCTTCAAAACTCATATGTCATTCATATACTTTTTGCTTTCCTGCTCATATGAAACACGTTAACATGTTTAATGTTACATATAAATGTTAACATCATGTTTAAATTTAAATGCTGATATTTGTTTTCTTCATCATTATTGAAAGAGGAAGCATCGCAAACTTTAGTTGTTTTTTACCAGCACTTAAATATTGTAGCACCTTTATTGCAATGAATCCAATTTCAAAGTAGCACACCATTTATATAGCAATCACGCATATTTCAGAAGTTACCCTGCTTTAAGTAACCCTGTTGTAAAGTAGCTCTGCTTTCTTAAAAATCCTATTTAATTTTGAATCGGTATGATTTTCAATTTTAGATCGATGCAAAAAATATAGGAAATGTGTTACCATTTAAATATTCATGAATGAAAAATAAAAGAAAGTCATTTAATAAGGAATGGAATATGAAATAAAAAAAATATTCAATTGAATAAGAAATAGTCAATTGAGAGAGAAAAAAAGAATAGTCAGTAATTCCAATTGAAGAGAAATTATTTAATGGTGGGTGATTTAGTGATGTTTAATTAATTGTGTTTGTAGAGCTTCTGGAGGATAAAAAAAAGGAAGAAAAAGAGAAATATAGTAAAAAGGAAAAAGATAGGAAGACAGGAAAGAAAGAAGTGTAATGAAATGGCCACAAACATCAAAAACTGTCAAAATTGAAACTCACTATCTATCTTAAAACACTTTTAATACTTTAATTCTTAACTAATTTTATCAGTTAATTCTAGTGACTGATTCACGTTAAATCTGTCGAGTCGCAAAAGTCCTCCATGATCCCATAACAAATTAAAACCTTTTGGGTACTGGATTGGAGATCGATCGTTCTCTGATTCAGGTCAAAATTACGATCTGTGGATGAATGAATGGATGTATGAATGGGTCCGCCCTATAAACGGGTGCGACTTATGGTGCGCAGAAGTTGAATTCTTGGCCATAGATGGCGCCACTGAAAACAAGAAACGCATACTCTGCCTTAAATTTGCTCGGTTTCACCAAGCAGGCTTGCTCGTATGGCAAGTGCCATTAGAAACAACAACAACAACATTAGTTAATTCTTAACTAATTAACTAATCTCTTTTTACCAACTTATATTTGCAGTTTTTTTCCTGAAAGAAAAACTAATTAAGATTTTCAAGCTCCAGCAATCAATCTCGTACAGCAAAAATGGAGGTTTTTTTCTTTTTTTAAATTTTAAGATCGGTGTCTCATGCCACAATGAGGCCCTTGGTTTAAAAATTGCGAAACCCTTTAATTTAGTGTTCCCTTGGGCAGCAATTGGTTAATGTAGGAGTGCTTCACTGGGCATTGTAGGCGTAGTGAAAATTTCGATCACAAGCGTTGCATTTTTTTATTTTTTTTTTATTTCTGCAAACTTCAATACTTTTAAAGTTTAGGCTTTTTGGTCAGTTGCAGACTATCATTACTAGTTTGAAAGGAGAGTACTGTTATACAAACAAAAGTTTTTTTTTTAAAAAAAATATTAATATTTTCCCCCTAGTTTCTTAAATTTTGCCAGAAATTTTTACAAATAATAATAATAGTAACTTCTATCAGAAACTTTATATAATAATTTTTTCTCAAAATTGTTCGACTGAATGCTTCAATAACAAGTATTTAAATGTAATTTCTATATTGATCTGTTACTAAATTCGTATCTTTCCCTGAAACAATAATATGGTCAAAACTATCAGACAATGGTAATTTTTACCTTGTTTCTGTTACTATGGGAACACCAAAAAGCTCGGGGATTTTATCGAAGTGCTTTGGTCATGATTTTAGTAAAATTAACAATGAAAATGGGTTTCATAATATGTGATAAAATTTGGTAAATGTGGTAAACTTGGTCATTTTATCATGATATCTAAGAACATGGCATGAAACTCATTTATTCGGCTAAATTTACTGTTCAGTTTCATATTTATTTACTAAATGCATGGTTATAAGAAATATAATTTTGAATACCAGAATTTCCGCTAAACTGTTATCATACGGACTGAAAAATTACCAAGAGAATGGTTTAGATACCGTATATTTCGATTTTATTAACCATAATTATAGTGTGTTTTACCAGAAATATCATTACCATAGAGTACGGTAATTTTACAATATTTTATTTCTTCGTGTATATGAATCAGATATTTTTCAGTACGGATTCTTGCTCTCTGCAGAACAGAAATAAATTTTGTACAACCTTCCAAACGCAACCTATGTTCATTACTGCTAATTATTGTTTATTTGACTCTTCTCTTTGCTTCTTTCTCTTTCTCTTCTCCTTAAAGACAATTTCGTAGAAAAAAAATATTTTTGTATTGTTATGATGATAATAATGAAAATAATTCAGTAAATTGTTTTAGTGTACAAAATCAATTAGATAATAAAAGAGTGGAACATGCTTAAGATTAATTTATTTACACATGGAACTGATTTAATTTTATGGTGTAATTCTATTCATTAAAATTTTTGTCTACTTTTTGATTTTTTCTCTAAACGTATAGTTTTCTTTCTGCAAGTTTATTATCTATGTCTATAGTTTATCTATATAAGTTTATTATTGGTACACGTAATATTACTGATCTAGAAAAAAAAACTTTTATACTTATGCATTACATTTTGATGTAAAGCTGCTATAAATTTAGATTTAATATTTGTATTTTTTAAGTTTAGATTTACACTTTTTTTAAAAAATAATTTTATTAATTTTTGTTTTTATTTTAAATTTATAATTTCAGCACCCCTTCTTATCAGAAATAAAATTAAAATTTCAACTAAGGTTGTTTTAAAAAAATATCTTATTATTCGGATACCTTAATATTCTCAACGCTAAATATTTTAAAAATAAATATTTTAATGATTGTTAACTATTTAAACTACCTTAAAATAATTAAAAAATTAGCATATTTCTTATTAAAAATATTATTAAAAACGTATCAGTATTAACGTTAATAATATTTTAAACAGATCCATGTAAACTTGAAACTCCCTGCAACTAAATTTTAAGGCAAAACTTCGTGAAGAAATTTTCCGTGACTCATCTGAAATTCGGCATATATTACAGCTTTAACAAAATATTATCGACTTTCAAAACCAGTTCCTTTAACCAGAAATAACTGGCAATTATCCAACAACACCGTCGGCTTTCTTTCCGTGAATTCAGTCAAGCACGTGACACATAGTATCCAAAACGTTATATAATTGTATATAATGTTTTAATGGCGGTTAAATAATTAAATTATGAAAGAATAATATCAAATTTGAAACGATTACATAATAATTTCTAACCAAGTAAATTTATGATATATTCGCCATTAACGACAACAGCTTGTCACCTTGAACCATTTCTAATTAAAACAAAATAAAGGTAAATTAAGGGCCGGGATAGCCTGGTCGGTAGGGCGCTGGGCCCATGTCCGAGAGTTCGTGGGTTCGAACAACGTCGGCCGAAGACTCCCCGTGTAGTAAAGTGACTGAAGCACGTCAAATCTGTCGAGTCGTAAAAGTCCTCCATGTTCCAGGGCTAAAGAGAATAGAAGGGCTGGTTCACTCCTTTGAAGTAGCTCTCGCCGCAAAGATTTTCCGATTTTCTCTAGTGACGTCACTTTGGCGCAAAGCTCGCACTTTTACTTCAAGAACGGAGCGTTCGGCCTTACTAGCTCTAACTAATATTGGAGCATTTCTTTTTGCGAGATATTCTAAGACATTTGTTATTTTCTATAATGAATTTCCTCAGTTATTGCAGTGAATTTACAAGAATTTAAAACTATTATCGAAATGCCAGTTTGCGCGATTGCAACTTGAAAAAATTTTGATAGAGAAACAAAAGGCAAAAACATAATTCCCTAAAGTAAATGAACAACTATGTAAAGAATGGATTCCGAAATGACACAGTTAATATAAAAAAGCAATACGTTTATTCTGTCCTTAAGAAATTTTATAAAAATTCATTATCTAAATAGAAACCACCTCGTTACTTCAAAAAGAAAGGCAGGTGAAAAAAATTAAAAAATGGATGAAGTCAAAGAAAATTAAAATGTAAATCAAAAGTGTAAATAAAATATATAGTATATAGTTGGAATTCTCCTAATTTCATAACATATTTTTTAATGTAGTTATTCTAAATATTTATGATTTTTTTTTAAAAATTACATTCTTTTAAATTTAAATATCTATAAATTATATCATCGTAAATTTAACTATCTATAAGCAATTGTAAAATTTCTAATGTCATTATGAACCTAAATTATTATTTTGTTTCAGTAATTATTAGCGTTTAAGGTTGATGTTTCCTAATGATTAAGTATGAACAAATTAATGGCATATTTTAAAATCAGAGATTCTAAATTTAACTCAACTTATTGTTATAAAAGAATATGTAGATAGAAAAGTGTCGATATATGCTTTCATTTTTCTTAATAATTAAAGTTAAAACTGAACTTTTTAAAATAAAGTATTTATAGTGTCTTTTTTGCCAACTAGTAAAATATTTTTATAAGTTTAAAATGGTATTTTTTTTAATATAATGACCAAGAGGGTTTTTTGAACTATGTTTATGAACGGAAATAATGTGTTAATTACGTAAAGTTTGAAAGCTAATAACCAGAAAAAGTCTAACTTATTTTTGCAAAGAGAAAGATGCAAAGTTATCATAATATCTTTGCTTGCGATCTCCGAGATCTGTGGACACAGTGACGTCATTAGGAGGGAAATCGTAGCTTCAGCTCTAAGAGCGGAGTGAACTAGCCCTTCTATTCTCTTTAGCCCTGTCCATGTTCCCGTAACAAATCAAAACCTCTGGGGGTACTGGATTGGAGATCGACCGTTCTCTGATTCAGGTCAAAATTATGATCTGTGGATGAATGAATGATGTATGAATGGGTCCGCAATTATAAATGGGTGTGACGTTTGGTGTGGCAGAAGTCGAATTCTTGTCCATAGATGGCGCCACTGGAAAGCAAGAACAATCGCACCCCCTCTCCCCAAACAGGCATACATCATCAACAACGACAAAGGTAAATCAAAAGTAGCAAAACCATATGACAAAAACCTCGCTTACCAGCTTATCGCTCCCAAAACGTGAATGTATATAATGTTTTAATGTCTGCAAAATAATTAAATTATAATAAATAATTGAAAAAAGGTCATTTAGTGATTTCTAATCAATTAAATTCGTAATACGTATCGCTATTAACGACAACGAGATGTCACATTAAATCATTATTTTGCTATAAAAAATAATAAATAACAAACAAACTACAAAAGAAAAAAAGAAAAACTGTAGTCAAAAATAAATAAACAAAACCTTGTTCATTAGCTGAAGATCTGAACATATTAGCGCTTTTACAAAATGATGCCGACTTTTATAACCAATTTCTGTTACAGAAAATTAACGGCAAACAATTTTGTTACAACACCGACTTATCTCTTTTCATCAATTCAGCAAAGCACGTATCTTATCGCCTTTGAAACCGGATAGTATTATGTTTTGATGTCAGCAAAGTAATTTAATTACAATAATATAATAAATAATTGAAAAAAGTTGTGATTTAACAGATTAATTAATTTTTAACTCTTAGTGATTTCTAATCAAATAAATTCTTAATATGCATTGCTATTAACGGCATCGAAATGTCACATTAAATTATTCTCAGCTACAAAAAAAAAAAAAAAAATTAAATAAGACTGTTGTCAAGAATATATTAGAAAAAAACCCTCGCTTATCACTTGAAGATCTAAACATATTAACGCTTTTACAAAATGATGTCGACTTTCATAACCAATTACCGTAACGGAAAATAACCGGCAAACAATTTGTGTTACAACACCGACTTCTTCCTTTTCGCCAATTCAGCCAAGCACGCGACACATCGTTCACGAAACATTGTATAACCGTTGCAAAGTAAAAAGTAAAAGAAAACAAAAAGCGACGCTCTGTTCCCTTTCTGTTAAATTTCTACTTTCCACCAAAAAAGAAAACAGATCGGAATCCATTGTGAAATGAAATGGATGGCTGAGCAAACCAGTGCGAAAAAATAAGATAGATGGAATAATAATTTCCACCGGAAACATCTCCAGAATTCGAATGAGATCAGAAATGCCGGCGTCCTGATGGCCGACTCGTGCACGTCGTCTGAGCCAGAAACAACCTCACGAATTTAAAAGCCTTCAGGGTCTCGACATTGACAACACGTAATTGACTCAGAATTGACAGGCTCTAAATGTCACGTTAGACACTGGGAAAGCCTAGTCTCGCTTCGGTACCTGGCATTTGAACATCTAAACAGTTGTTTTGAAGTTAGGAAACCTCTGTTTTTAATTGAAAATATGTAAATAATTGGCTCATGAAAAGTTTTTAATTTAATGAGTGATTCAAATTCTTTTTTTTAATTCAATGAATTTCTCAAAATTAAGTACTGAGAAGTGGATCATAATTCACAATCCTTTTTTTTAAATTCTTATTTTAAGTTAACATCCCTCTTTCTTTAAGCGTATATTACAAAAACATTTATTTTATTGTAATTATTATTATTCTTCACTTAAGAAAAAGTAAATTTACTTGCTTACTGTTTGACAGGAACTATTTTACATTATAAGTTCAAATGAGATTGCGTTGTTAAAAAGCACCCAAGAATTATTTAAGAATATTTAATCTGCATTGCTTCAAATTTAATTTAAATAATTTAAATTTAAATAAAAAAACTTCAATAACACTTTGAGCATTTTTGAAGTTTTTTAAAGTATTTTACAATAGACATTAATATACTTTGAGTAGACTTTAGAATTATTATCTATTTTAAAAGAAAATGCTGAAATTAGCAAGCATAATTATTGTTTAATGCAAATATATTTAACAAAAAATATTTTCTATTCTCCCCATTACGCAATAGTCACATTGTATCAATCAGTCATCCCGCATTAGAAGTTTAATTTATTTTAAGGAAATTTTCGTGATTTTAGTTCATTAGTTTATGACAGATTATAAATTTATTTAAAACAGCAACTTAAAACAAAGCGCGCAATAATTGAACCTAAAATAAACTAAATAAAATAAACCTATTTTAAAAAGTTAGACAATGAGTGAAATATATATATATATATATATATATATATATATTCTANTAAATATCATCGTTAATTAATTTTAATTCGCTTTTAGCGATAAATGCTGAATATACGATACTGTTTCCACTTGCTTTACATGAATAATGTATACTTGTTTGAATATATAGATAGCAGTATAATAATGGAAGCATTCCATAAATCATTAACCAAATGTAATTATTTTAATTAACTGGTATGTATATATATTACCGACAACGCAGGTATTGTACCCGAAGCCGGAATTCCCGTTTCGCCAGTAAAATATATACACGACAAAATATATAGCTTGATGACAAAAAAAACTACTATATAATAACCAAAAAATAACTTAAAATAAAAAAATAAACTCACCAACGTAATGCATGCGTGTGCACTGTTTACTATTACTTTTGATTATTGTAGTTGAAAAGTGAGGACGCCATAAAATCCAAATCACGAACCATTTTGCCATTGGGTAATGACAAAAAGAAAGAAGAAGAAAATATGTTCACTTTCATGTATTTACTTCTCAATTGTTGTTTTATACATTGGGAATTTAAATTAAATGTAATTTAGTTACATTAACTGAACGTTTTAGTTTAATACTTCAAAGAAATTTTTGATGAAAAAATTATAAAACCTTAAAAAGTAAATTTTAAAAATAAACTATGCTTCAATGTCTTACCCAAGAAGAAGAGTATATGCATAAATCTAACCTAATATCTATTTTCCAAGTTTCAATTTAAATATTTCAAGACAGTTTGGAATCTAAGAAAATACGAGACTCTGATTCGTCTCTTTAGAATTTTACAATAATCTAACATCAATGACAGGGAATCATCCAGAAGAAAAAATTCGTTTAGAAACAGCAGGAAAAACGCATCAAATCGTCAAGATCAGCATTACAGTGACAACCACTAAAAGGCAGGAATGCTGAATTTCGAATAAATTGGAGAACCTGTGGATTTGTATAGAGAGCATATTTTGCCTCTTATATGCACAAAATGTAAAACACGGATGATTTTAAAAATCATTCCTAAATTCAGTCAAAATTTGAACTTGAATGATAAAATGACATCAAGAGAAAAGAGTCACAGGAATATTAAAAATGGTAATCTACAATAAAGAACATCACTTATGTTTTTTTAAGCATTGATGCATTTTTTCCTGGTCGTTTTTGTGATTGGACTTTCCTACACAGTTTATGCAGTTCAACGGTGCTGCATTTTTTTCTGCAAGTCTAAGGCTTGAGGTGAATGAAAGTCTGACTGAGCCCTTTACCAATGAGACTGGGGTCAAGCGGGGATGTGTCATATCAGGGTTATTGTTCATAATTATAATTGATTGGATAGTGAAAAGTGCAGTGGGAAAAAACAACCGAGAAATTCGATGGAACTTTACATAAAAGAAATTGTTCTGTTTGACAGCAAATATGGTAATCTGCTATCCACAGCAACTATTTTCAAAAAGTATGCAGCAAATTTTGGATTGAAAATAAATAAAAATTAGGCCAGGAGTATAAAAATAAATAGCAAGACTAAGCGTGTGTGTAAAATTGAAAGTGGCAAAAAAGAAGATGAAAAATGTACTTACCTTGGTGCAGCTGTTGTTAAAAAGGGAGGAACAGATGTAGAAATAAGAACAAGAATTTCAAAAGCACTATTTACCTTTAAAAAAAACTTTTAAACGTTTGAAGATCAAGTAATTTAACGCTGAAGACTAAAATTATTATTTTTAATTTAATGCTAAAGAGTGTACTATTGTATGTGTCAGAAATATAGAAATTGACAAAACTTTAAGAGTACAAAACAAAATAGTTGCTAAAACAGAAAGATTTCAAAAATATTCTGGCAGCAGACCATATCAAATTCAGAACCCTTCAGAAAAACAAGGCAAACAACAATCATCATCAGTATAAAAAGAAAAGATAAAAATGGATAGGACGCGTAGTAAAAATGTTTCTTGCGAGAATACTATCAGTAGCTTTAACGTGAGCGACAAAAGGCCAAAGAAAAAGAGGTAGGCCAATGCTAATATGAGGAAGAAATTTGGAAGAAGAACGAATACAGACATGATGGATATTTTGTGCAAAAGACCAAGTGAGCTGACACAAGAGGATAAGGGCCCGCCGAGAAGGATGTAGGATAAGAAAGTCAGTCTGGTTAACCAACGTTCCTTTGAAAGAATATATTGAGTAGGGGAGAGTGGGGTCAATTGTAACATCTTGTACTTAACGATTTTTAACTAACAAAAGATCCAATATATTATTAGTATTAATTGCCAGACGGTTAAAGTAGACTATCCTCTACTAGAAAAAAATAAATACCTGATTTTAAATGTTATTATATTAGTTATTAACAATTTTTGACAGTCGTGCACTTGTCACAATTGTCCCCACTTTCGGGGTCAATTGTAACAGTTCATAAATTCAACTTAAACATAGTTAATTATACATATTATCATAGTTGTGATATATTTTTTTATTGATCAAAATAGTAGTGATATTTTAGGAGTAAAAATAATAATGAGCAGAGACCTAAAGGGTTAAACTTTTAACTTTAAGGGGTTAAAAATTTTAATTTATGCTGTGAAAGGTGACAAATAAAATAATGCACATGCAACATAATATAAATGATATAGGAAACTATTGGTGGTTCTTAAAGAGTTAAGTAATGGTTTGTAAACATAAGATTATTTATTTTCAGCTGTTACAATCGTCCCTTTACTTATTGTTACAATTGTCCCCAAGACGCCATTTCAGCTTCATTTGTTAAAAACAATGCTAGTTAATTAGCAAAACTAATATTTTTTTTTATTGAAATGTTAATTAAGGTGTCCACTTACATATTCGGTTACTAATTTTTATTTGTTTAAACAAAATTACTTTGTTGCAATATAATATTCTAATACCAAAAAAAGTACTAGCGTGGCGTGAAAATATCTTTTGTGACGTAAATCTTTCAAAAGTGCATAAAAATGGTTGCCATCAGGGGTGTACATGTAGATTTATTAAATACACCTTGTGCGCCACCTAGGAACCAAATCTAGAACCCGACACTCGAAATTTTTGTTCTGTTACAATCGTACCCTGTTACAATTGACCCCACTCTCCCCTACTGTATCAATAAAATTCAGCTACATTTAAGCAAAACGGTTGCTGCTAATTCAATTAAAAATTGCGTTTGTGACAACAAAACCTAATTTATATACTGCTATATTCAGCCCTATAGCAGTCGGTTCAAGCAACAAAGGTGCTCTCATACCATTGGTGGAATGCTGAAAGTCGTGAATTCGATCCTAGCAGCCGACTAATTGACTGGTATGCATATTATTTGCGAAGAAATAAACGTCAAATCTGACGAATCTGAAAGTCTTCTCCTTGGTAACGGTATAGAAGTTTGGAAAGAGGGGTTGCTTACCGTCCAAATCGTCTAACCGTTTGGGGTCCACATTACATGAATCTCCCACCATAGTCACTAAAAGATTGGACCCTGAAATACAAGGTTAATTACGTGGCAATAGTCTTGTGAAGAGATGGGTACATGTAATGATTTAAATAAAAATTTGCTACATTTTCATTAAAAATCAGTTTTTCATTAAAATTACTTATTACGCGAGTTTTGGGACATCTCTACTTATATTTTTACAATAGATCTGCTTTATTAAACTCATTGTAACACCATTTTCAGATCAATTTATAACTTACTTAATCAGCACTTAATGAATAAAAGAGCAAGAATAAAAAATAAAATAAAAAAAAGATGTATTTCTTAAAGTGTTTCCGAAAAGAAAAATGATCCTCCAGGTGAATTCATTCCTGCAGTTTAAACGTCTTTCATTTTTTTTCTTCACATCTTATTCCACACACTTTCCCCGCTTTATCGTCTCTTTCAAAAATGAAAACGTTTCTTGGATTGAAAGAGATTAATGATTTCTTCACGGCAACACGTTATGAGGAAGTTATTACCGGAGATGAAATGATATTCTCGTCAGAGCAGATAATATATTATGGTTATTTAAAATGAGAATTAACTCTAATCTCATTTCGAAAAGATAGGATTCCTTGTAACTGTTATCGTTTTACGTAAACGAGAAATTAAAAGGGAATTTTATGTGCGGTTAAGATGTAGAATTAGATTGCAATAAAACTGTGACATTATTAAAAAGATAATCTAAGTTTTGATAATGTATGGCTTAGTTTGAAAACATTAATGATATAAGTGTTTTTGCGGTAAAAATATTTAGAACTTTATAGTATCTTATTTAGTTAACGGAAAGTTACGGTTGATTTTTAAATTTATGATAGTGTGAAAGTTTTGCTAAGCAGTTTCAACTGTAACTATTTCAGTAAAAATAGCTACTTGCTTTCGCATTTAATTATTTTAGTAGTTACTTGTTTTCTTCAGCTAAAACATTTAAACAAAATCTTATTTATTAGACGCACATTTACTTTCATATAATAATAGTGTGAGAGTGTTATAAAACATGGCTCATTGTAACAGCGTATTGACAATGTTTTTGTCAATGTCACAGTGTTTTGTTAACTGTTTTTGAATTTCAAATATTTAAAAAATTTTTGTATTTGATTTATTTGATGAACCGTTACGACTACTTTTAAATAAGAAAAATAAATAAAAAGTTTTGTGCTTAATTATTGTTTATTTCCGATGCATGAAACAAAATTTCACAAAGAAAACAAAAATTTATCATGATAAGAAAATAATGATTTAAAGCTTTCACGCAACATTTTTTATGTTAAATTCCTTCTATTGCAAATTAGTTTAAAATAAAAAAATAAAAAAGATTAAAATAAAAAATGAAAAACCATACTTTTAAATTCTTAATCAATATTTTACTTAATGAATTCCTTTTCTTCCGGAATAAATACCTCATTTTACAAATAAATCATAAGTTAAAAAGCCCATTGAATTATTAATTCAAACTAAATGAATAATTTCAAAGCTATATAAAATACATTACTTAACAAAAAATCATAAAGTTTTAAAATTTAGTGATATTTTTTTCAAAAATAGTAAATTACTACAAAATAATATGAATGCTTTAATTTTGCAAACAAAATTTATTATTAAAAAAACATTTATATTTTAATTTTTAATACAAATGAATATCATCAATAAGTCATATTAGATCTAATCTAATAAAAACTAGATTACACTAAAGATACTATTATTTGTTACAAACATGTTCATTAAATTATTTATTTCATCAAAACAAGTCATATGTTTTACTTATATCAACAATAGTTTGATAACTTTCTCAACAGTAAAAGTTAAAGATAGGATAAGTTTAACAAATGGCACAATATGCGAAACTGTTGTAATTTTCTATATCAATTATTACTAAGACGTCATTGCGAAATACTTTAATATGGTTTGAAAAATATCTGAATGAGCAACTCTAAAAATTGAACTTTTAACTAAGGAAATAAAATGAAATATAACTACCATAATTATACTTTTAAATATTGAAAAACGAACGAAAATGTAAGTAAAAAATAAAATATGAAATGAATGTAAGGAAGTAAATATAATGAAATAAAAAATTAAATTCAAGTTTAAATCGGCAATTTTCTACTTTTTTTATTTAAAAAATATCTACGTTGCTGAAAAAAATTAGAACTTGCTGAACAATACTACAAGTTTTAACCATAAAACCGTGTAAATTAAACCATCTTAAAATCCATTAGACATGACACAATTTGTTCGGAAACGCGATTCAATTTAACATCTTATTAAGATAGTGATAAAATATTCAAGTTATTATGATTCAATGCATCAAGACGGAGAAACAACTCTGGTAAAATTTCCGTTTCGTAAAAGTACCGTACTGTATGGTATAAACCAACATTTCTGGTATAAGCAAACTACTCTCCGGGTTAATAAAACAAAAATATATGGAATAAATCATTCATTTGGTAATTTTTCCATTCATGTGGTAAAGGTCTGCCATAAATTTTGCTTTTCAAAATTACATTTCTTATTACCACACATTTAGTAAAAAGTACAAAACTGAAAAGTAAATTTAACCGAATAAAGGGTTTTTATGCCATGATCAGGTATCATTATAAAATTACCAAATTATACCAAAATTACAAAATTTTTTCACATATTATAAAAATATATTTTATTGTTAATTATACCATAATCATAACCAAAGCACTTCGATTAAAATTACCGACATTTTTAAGATAACCATATGCACGGTAATATTTACCCTATTCTGGCAGTTTGGGTAATATTTTTTTCTCAGGGCGTAAAGCTTTTTTTGTAAAGATTTCAAACCAGAAAAAATTACTTTGGTTTAGAACTTTAATTTAGTATAAACAAGTTTTGCTCATATCGAACTAGAAATACAATAAATTAGCTTTAATAAAAAAAAAGTCTAATTCACTTTTCCTTACTGCGCGAAAGCGACGATTGATATTCTGAAAGGGTTAACCAAATATGAAAATGATAAGATTTTAGACAACCAAAAACTTATTAAAAACGCACATCAAAAAATCATCGAGTTTGATATGCAATTTAAAATCTATGTAACAAGAAATGAAATTTAAATTTAAAAAATGAATTCTATTCATTCGGCAAAGCATAAGTTTCATTACAACCTTCAAATACTTCAACGGGAATAAATTGCTTTTCTTCGATATCTCATTTACCAGAAATTGCCACTAGAAAAAAAAAAGAAATTATACAGTCGAGCAACCACTTAAAAGATGTGTTCACATTAATTTACCCGATATTAAAATTCGACCTGAAATGCTGAACGTAACTTAGATATTAAAAGTAATTTCACTCTTCCAAAAGCAATTTTTCTATCATTAATCTCCTTTCCCGGCACAAAATTTTCCGATCTAAATCGAAAATGTTTCTCAAATTGAAAACCATTTTATCCCAGTTACAAAATGCATTTATTCAAGCAATGGAGTGTGTTAAAACTGTGGCCATGATTTTTTCGTTTAAAAAAAATAATAGTATTCTTTTTTTATTTGATTTCAATCCATCGTATATTTCAATAGGAATTTTAAATATGAAATTATATATATATATATATAGATATATTAAAAATATTAATAAAGAAAGATTAATTTAAACACNATAATCTTTAAATTCATATTATGTATGTTTAAAACATTTAACTTAATTAATTTATTTATACTTAATTATCTATTATGCAATCAAATATTTATAAATATTATTGTCTTACTAAGAATAGATTCCAAATTTCTCAAAAATATTGCATTTCTGCATTTAAAAATTTCAATTTTGTTTTTATTAAAATTTTTACATTACAAAACCCTTTCAAAATTTAACAACTAAGCATTTCGAAAATTTTAGCGTGTAAAAATTGCGATTTTACTAGAAAAAACATGGAAAAATAACCTGAAAAATACTCTACATAATTATTTGGTGATGGCTATAATTGCATATTTTTTAAAAAAATAAATAATCATAGTTGACGGCATTTATTGGGTGTGAGAAAAAGTTTTAAACATTAAAAGAAGCATAATGTAAACCAAGAGCAGGTGAAAATCATAGGAAACTCAGGAAAATAACTACGCTGCAATACTGAAACCAAAGAATGACTTTAGATAACATATTTTTTTTTAGTGTGTTCTTAATAAAATGTATATTTTTAATCAAAATCAATTTTCACTATTTCAGATTTTACGATAACTAATTTACTATCTTTAACTATTTTCATATGTGTTTAAATCAGTATAATTAGCAGTTAACTTATTACAGTTAACTGTTAACACAACTTACAACAGTTCCATATGATTTAATATTCATAATCATAAACTGCTGTTTGTAGAAAATGCAACACCATGAAGGAATCATCAGAATCAAATGAAATTCGCAGCAAATGTCAATNTTTTCATTTTTTTGGGAAAATTCTTGAGCGGCAAGTAGTTTATAAATAGTATATAGTATGTAATTTATATTTTACAGCATTTAATGTATTTGAATTACATGCAGGTTACACTAGCTGTACAGACTAAAATGAAATTAGTTTAAAAAATTTAATGTAAGTTTTTTTTTTGCTGGTAGTATTTAAAATTTTTGCTAATTTACTTATTTCGATGTTGTTCATTTCTAAAGTAGTTTTGAATATTAAATTAGTGGGTATTTAACACAAATTATGCATTATTTACAAGCCAATTACGTAATTTTTCATGTTCAAACATTATGTCACAAAACAATCTGATCTCATTTTTAATCGTATAAATTACGATGTATTTCGAAATATTTTTACTTCTGATAACTATCGCTTGCCTCGTTCGCAATCAGACCGTCCTGTTTAATTAAAGTGCCATTTTAAACATTTTCATCGCCAACAAAAAAGAACTAGAAATAAAAAAAAATGTATAATAAAGGATTTGGCGGAACCAAGCTCATTTAACCGATATGTTTTAATGTCTTGTTCTTTGAAAGACTCAGTACGATTTTCAAGATTACTATGTCACTTTGTTATGCTTCATTTAATCTTTTCATTCACAATATGCGAAGTTTACTTTCAACGCCCAAAAAGATTTAAAACTTGTGGAAGAGAATTTTCTAGAGAATAAAAACTTTCTCTCAGCTGGGGAAAATGATAAAAGTAAATATAATGGAGGTTTATTGATAAAAACTAAATTTCAAATAGATTTCAATCTGTTTTAATCGTGTTATAATAATATTAAAAAAAAGAATTTAAGTCAGAGATCCGAACACGGTACAGTTCCACTCTAAATATCTCAACAAAAATAACACAAATCATGCCTGAATAATATTTGTAAATTTAATGTTAGTGTATATTCTTTTTTTTAAAAAAAATATTATAACATTACCTTGACAATTAATATGGTACAGTTCGAGTCTAATTATCTTAAGGAAAGTAGAGCACATTATGTTACCACTGTTATTATGTATATTTATAAATTTAGTGATATCTTATATTGTTTTTTCAAAAAATAATATAACATTTTCTTCACAATTATCTAAAATTTGTTACATAGTTAAGCAATCGTAGTTAGAATTCACATAAAAAAGTTAAAATTTTCGCTCAGCTGGGGAAAACGATAAAAGTAAATATAATAGAGGAATAATAGAGGTTTATTGATAAATCCGATCAATCCAATCTGTTTTAATAGTGTTCCAATCTGATTCCAATCTGTTTTAATAGTGTTATTATAATAATATTGAAAAAAAAAAAGAATTTAAGTCAGAGGTTCGAACACGGTACAGTTCCACTCCAATTATCTCAACAAAAATAACACAAATCATGCCTGAATAATATTTGTAAATTTAATGCTAGTGTATAACTTATTTAAAAAAAATATTATAACATTACCTGGACAATTAATATGGTACAGTTTGAGTCCAATTATCTCAAAGAAAGTAGCGCACATTACGTTAGCACTGTTATTATGCATATTTATAAATTTAGTGATATCTTATATTGTTCTTTAAAATAATAATATAACATTTTCTTCCCAATTTTCTAAAATTTGTTACATAATTAAACTATCGTAGTTTGAATTCATATAAAAAAGTTACAAGTGATAAATGTTTAAATATGAAACAAAATGCACAATTAGCGCTCAAAAATATCTAAGGAAAAAAATAAAATTATATTATACATATTATCTAATAATTATAAGAGTTTTATAATATTGTAAAAACTCCATAACAGAGGCATATATGGACAAAAATTAAACTTTAAATTAATTTTAATACGATTTACGTGCGTTCTTAAAATATAATTATATAACAGGAATTTAAGTTAGAGATTCAAACATGATGCAGTTTCCCAACAAAACATGATGCAGTTTAATTATCTCAACAAAAATTACATAGATTGCGTATACACTGAATAATATTTATAAATTTAAGGTTATCTTACATTGTTTTAAAACCATTAAGCTTGAGTCCTAGCAAGCGAAGATCCGATCACTAGATCAAAAGTTATTCAGAGTTGTCCTTTATTTTTGGCGAACAGTGCAAAGCAGTTTTTTCGTTTCGACAAATCATGCTACTACTGCTTAGCTATGTGGCGAATCATTTTTACTCTATGAATTTTGATATTAAAAAATATATAAATAAATAAACTGATATGTATTCTAGTAACACACCGAAAACAAATTATTAAAAAATGAACTTAACAAAACATATTTACATAGTTTTATTTAAATATATATTAATTATGAACATTTTTGAAATAACAAAACTAACTTTTACCTTCAGTTACACTCCATTAAATGAACTAATATAGAAGCTTTTAACCATGTAACGTTGAATAATAATTCAATTTTTCGTAATTTTTCCTGCATGTAGCCGATGAATATGTAGCTGATATATAAACAGATCTTATGCATAAATTATTGTTGAGAGAATATTATTTTAGCAACGGGAAAAAATTATTTTGCATTTATTAACTTAAATAATCATAAAAAAATTCATTGATGCATTAATTAACTTAAAAATGAAAGTTTAGTTTTTAACCTTCTTGCTTCAATATGCTTACATTGTTCCCATCGTACTATAGATGCAATTAAGCGCTATTAGTTTTTGTCTTTGATTAATCCCAATCAAGAAGGTTTCCTAGTCTACGTCCTGTTAAATAAAAACAATATCGAGTACATCGTCGTAGTGGCACTTTAATTTTGAAAAACAATTTATTCGTGTTACGAAATTTAAACCTATCTTTAAATGAAAAAAAAACATAAATCAATAAATTTTTAGAGGAAATTCCCTTACACTTTAAAATAAAATCAAGCCAATGAAAAATCGATTTTAAAAAATAGATTTAGAGCTTATTTTTAAATTTGTCACCAACCTCTATTCTTCAATTTCTTTCTAAGTGTCTTGGAACAATTATGACAAAATTGATTGTCTGTGCTAGTTGAAATAAAGGCTGTTAATCACAGCGTGGTGTAAAATAAAAGAAACAAGTAAAAAAAGAAAGAATAAAAATAAAATAATTACCGTTACATTTACACTTTAAGACAAATAAATAAATAAACCCATTACACAACATGCAAACAAAGTACAAAATTGTCAAAACTTTTTTAAAAGCATTTGAATTTTTTTGTGTGGAAATATTGTATTTTTAATTGCGGATATTTTAAATTTTAAGAAGAACACTTTTACCTCTTTTCAATTTCTTAAAAGTTCATAAATTTCTATAATATACTGATATGAATCTTTTGTTTTGAACTTTAGGCTGTAACAGATAAAATTGTTACTTCATTAAAATTAAAATTACAAAATTCCAACTAAAAAAAATCATTTTTTCTAAACATAGAAATAATTAAATTTTCGTTCAAAAGATATACAAAATTATCAATCTATGGTTTGAGACAAAATATGAATAAAGTAGAGTACAGTTGAAAAAAAATACAGTTTTTTTTCTAATTTAACATTTTTTTAAATTAGTATCACCTTTCATAATTGATCTTAAGGAAACAGTGAAAAAAATAATAAACAAATAAATAAATAAATAAGGCAGTTAAAAGCGTAAGAATCTTTATGTTAATATCACTTGTAGTGTATTTCATCAGATTATGAGAACATTTTAGCAAATCACAGGAGTTTTCACATATCCACAATATTTATTTAACCGAAACATAACTCCGTGTAAAAAAAATGTTTTTTTATTATTTAATTTTATAAGAATTGAAAAAAAAAATTTTTAAGGTACGCAAATCTATTTTAAATGACAAAACACAAAATTAATGTCATTTCTGACTAATAAGTTCAAATTTTGAAGACAATTGCATTTATAAAATTTAATTTCTCAAAAACTATTTAACAAACTTATTTAAAAAAAAATTTTTTTTTGACATTTAAAGTTACATAAAGATTTAGAATGACTAAAATATTAATTATGGCAAAATGCAAAAGTGAATTTAAAATTAAGGAGTTCAAGTTTTTGACCGCTTGTCCTTATTTTCCAGACCCCCAGATTCATTCAGAATAAAATTTACTATGGTTTTTATCATATTAATACATTTTAAATATACTCTCAAATAAATAGGTTCAACATTGATCTACACACTGCAAAAAATTTTCGTATATCGTAGCACCAAAAATGGTGGCACTTACTTTACGTCAAAGTGGTGCTCCACTAAATCTTCCATTACACCAAGAATGTTCTTTTACACTACTTGGTATAAAGTAGACGCCACCCTTTTGTATTCAGCAGCATTATAATTTATAATAACAGTACGATAAGATACACATAAGAATCAGTAAATTTATTTTTGCAATGCAGAAAAAAGTAAGAATCATTAATTTAGAATGCATATTTATATATATCCTCTAATTCTTAAAATAAAATGAATTTGTGAATCAAACATGCACGTAGCTTGAACAGAATAAAGATGAATTCGAATTCAGATAAACGAAATTAAAACGAATAAAAATTGCGCATTATGAAATCATTTGGTGCATTTCATAGGAATTTAAAAATTAAAATATAATTATCCTTATTGCGAAGCTAAAAGCTTACATAAATGTTTTATGGAAACCTTTTGTTTGGGTTGCTGTACAGCAGCATCAAAGACTTGGCACCACGGCAGCGTATATTCAAATGTTAACTATCTACAGACGATATTTAAGGTAAAAACTAGTTTATATGCTTTATTGTGTGTAAAAACTTGTAAAACTAGCAAAAAAATTATAAGGAATTTTTTTTATTTTTAAAATGGCCATTTTTAGTTAAAAATAAGGTATTTTTTGCATATAAGCTAAGCAATGTAAAAAATCTATGTCTATCCCCCAAACTAAACTTCCTTTGAGGACTGTATTTGAAAGGCTATTAACTATGTTTTGAACTATTATCTTAAAAGCAAATGGACATAATATTGAGTTACAGATCAATGTAATTTAAAAAAAAAATCGAATTTTAAAAATTTCCGGACTTGTTTGGGCAAAAAACATATGCATAAAAAGGAAAATTTTTTACTTTTTTTCTCTTAGTCTGTAATTCAAAACATGTGTGCTATAATCATAAACACTCATTAATAATTGTAGACAATGATTTTAAAAACAACATGCGACATCGTGTTCAAGGTGGTGTAAAATGTTTAAAAATCTGATTTTGAGATAAACGCATTTAATGACTTAAAGTCACTAGTCCATCCACTGTTGTCAAATTGCACAAAAACTGCTATAAATTTGTAAATATTTGGAGTACAAACAGCAGAAAAGTATTTTTAGAAAGTTTCTAGTTCAGGGATTTAAAATGTATAATAAACTCAATTTCGAAAATTTTGTTCAAAACTATGCCAGATGCCTTAAAGTTCGCCTACATGGATGTTTTCGGTAGTGAAAATAATAGGTCTCGTTTAGAGTAAATTGGCCAGATTTTGGTACACTTATTCCATTACAAGTGTTTGGATTTAAATTACACCCTTTTAAATTGTAAATAAAAGTTTTGCTTGGGGTTAATCAGTTATAAACGTTATACAACTTTTTGGGTTAGTCAACATCATATTTAGAAAGATATTACACCACAGTCTTTATTGTGTATTAATCCTTTAATTAATACAGTGCAGTTATTAAACTGTTTTAAAAATATCCAATTCACCAACCTTTTACCTTGTAGATCAAAATCAGAGACTTATTCCTCTTTTTTGTAAATTTCATAAACTCAGATAATGCAGCATAGGAGTAAGTTTCTAAATATAAAAAATTAGACCACAAATGCTTTTCCTTTTCTCAAAACTGTGGCTTTTCTCCATATTGACGCATTGCTCCATTTCCTGAATAAACATAGAGGAAACTGACTTAAGATAGGCTAAATTTGACCTAACGTTCATGAGTAAACTCACATCAATTATGAAAATAGCATATTATTCACAAAAAAACATCATTTCATGGACCACAGAGCCTTTGAAAAACAGCCTTAAGAAAAATAAATAATCGTTGTGGTTAATAGAATCAAAATATCTGGTATTTAAACCATTTAATTGGTATTTTCTCCTTTCATATTGTAATGATTTACAGGAAATTCTGACTTAAATTAGAGTTCCTATTAAATCTCATTAAGCTTAAAGTACAAAACTTAGTCTAAATGTGTAAAAATGATAGGGATTCTTATAGTTATAGGTAAAAAAAAGTTCACCTAACAATAATTAATTAAAGAACAATATAAAAATATATTTAAATTACATAAAAGAAGTATATGATGTGTTACATTTTTATATACCAATTTTATTATTCCTTCTCCAATTTTTAAATTTCACCAAATTTAGAAAATGACTAATAAATGATACAGGGGGAAATTATTAAACTATATAGGAAAAGCATTTCAGGTATAAAAAAACATATATGTGGTTAATAAAATTAAAATATACTGCTTTTAAAAAATTCATTCAGTAATATCACTATTTATATAATAACGGTCTATTGAGATTTCTGGTTTTAAAAATTATAGTTCTTACTATCACAAATTTTGCAAAAAGTTAATACTGAAAAGTGAATTTAACTGAATAAAGCATTTTTCTGCCATCGTCAAAGGTATCGTAGGTATCTACCTTATTTACTAAATACTATAGAACATTATTTTATTGTTAATTTTACCAAAGCGCTTCAGTAAAAATCACCAGAGCTTTATGGTGTTCCCATAAAGCCAGAAAAAAGGTAAATTTTACCATATTCTGGTAGTTTTCACCATACTTTTTTCTCAGTATAGAATAGTATGTATTTAATGGACATAAAAGAGCAGCAGTAAATAGTAATTAATGATAAAAATGGCGAAATACACATAATTTAAAATCAATTCAATTAAATAAATTCGTCTTCCTTCGATACTTAAAAATATGAAAATTAAATTATAATAATGTTTCAAAAGTGAGAAGTTTAACTAAAACTGTTTAGGGAAACTGTCATACACTTAACAGCGTTATTTATTATGATGATGCGGTTCAGTAAATAATCCTCTCTACACAAAATCCTCAGTAGAAGATAATGCTTAGGTAACGCTTGATTATTTACGTTATCTAAGGATTACATAAAATGAGAGTAATCATAAAAGAAAAGAAGAGCTACGAAAGGTCTGCGATGTTACGAAAAATGTTGTTCATTCAACCATGTTACTCAAAAAAAATCGCACGAATTTACTTTCTCTCTATATTTCTTTTTCATTAACAAAAAAAATCCTCCTAAACAATTCTATTTTCCATTAAAAACAATATTTTTTTATTATTTAAACTCATTAAAGTTTGCATTCATAAGGCATTGATGAATGCTCAGTAAATTTTACGCATTATTAACTTCATTAGGCACAAAGAATTCAATCATATTAAGATAAAATCAGTATGACGCAAAAATTTTGAAAAATTACTTAAATTTTTAATTTTGCCATAATTTAATTTTCATTTGATCACTTTCAGCAATTATGCATCAATGATATTTATCTTACATTTTACAATGTGCTGGTGGAAGTTCAATGAAGAATAAAAGAAATTTCTCATTTTCCTGTATATTTAAAGACATACTTATAAATTTGACAAACTAAATTTCATCCTCTATATTTTTTCAAATTACAAACTTTTAAACTTGCTTAAGAAATTATAACTTCCACTATGCAGTCAAGTAAAAAAATTCATCTTGTAGTATTGTTTCTTTAAAAAAAAAATACTCGATTTAAAAAAAATGAAAACACGAAATCATTTGATTGTACATTCAGGAGATATTTTTTATTTATATATGTCAAATTGGTTTTGGGATATATTGAAATTCTATGATAAAATAATATAAAATATTCCTACATTTTAAACTGTAAGAACGCTCTTTATACTTAAAAACCATTCAGAAAATCAAATAAATGCCTTCATTAATATTCTTACTTCACATTCAAAATGTGTTTGTGAAAGCTACAGAAATAGCAAGAAACCTTTAAGAAAAGACGTTTAAAACAGGACTTTCGTTTAAAAAAATTATCTTTCCTAATGTGACACTTAAGTTAGATAGCAGAGTATTCAATTATTTCAGTCTTTATCAGCCAATTTTGCTTATTTGATTATTTTATAAATACTTATTTTTTCACTTTATCGGTAATATACATACGAAATATAATATAGATAAGTTGTGAAATTACAAAAAAATTTCATAGATATTTCTATGGTCAAAAGTTAATTAAAATGCCATAAGGTTTAAACGTAGGTTCCTTTTACAGATAATTTAGAAGAAATACTACACAGTAAAAAAATCAGAATATAATTCTGGGAAAAAAGTAACATTTTAGTAAGACAATTTTTTTAAAATGTGCTAGAAATGTATAAGAAATATTTTTTTTAATATTATTTATTTAATTAGGTAATTTAGTTTCAGATACTTAATAGAGAGCTGGCATGAATTAACCCGAAAAAGAGAGTGAACCTCTTCCCCATTTAAAGCCCAATAAGCACAACAATTAAAATATAAATTTGACATCAGAATATACATTCGTTATTATTCAAATTTTTTAATTATCAGAAAAAATCTATACGATTTCATATTAGCCAAATCTCATTCACTACTGCTTTTGCAAGCTAAGTAAAATTATATGAATACTACGAAACAATGATACATTGTAAAGAATGCCAATAATGTTTTAAAACAGGTCATAAATGATTATCAACATATTATGTGGCTGTAGAAAAATAGATTATCAGAAAATAAACTTGTGAAGTTCATCAGGAAGTGTGTTATGACGCCGTAACATGTTACAGTCAAGTACGACTAACTTGTTGCGAGGAGTTTTAATTCAGTATATAAACCCACCGATGTCAGTTTGTCCGTATCAGTGTCTATCAAGCTTTAAGTTCTCAGCCAGCTCTGAAGTAAAAAGAGGTATATCTACTGTTCTGTTTTATAAATTGTGTGTGAATTTACTTGGATAAAACGTACAAAAATGGATAAGTAACATTTTGCAGATATCGTTTCATTTTAGCTTTAATATCTACATTAGCCTGTTTTAGGTACAAATATAATAGTAATAAAGTTTTTAGTAATAACATAATTGATATATTTAGCCTTACGCTCCTTAATTGATCCATTTTTTAAAATCAAAACTAGTTATATGTAAAATTTGCATAGTTAAAGTACATATTCGCCTTATTTATTCAAACATGGTAGTTATATACGTAAAAGCAGCTTTTTAAAACTCAAAAAATTGAATGCAATTAGATGGATGTAATATTGTTAATGTACTTACTTTATAACGTCTGTTTTTTTTTCTTCAACCAGTTTTTAAATTTCAATTTTATTTTTCCCCTTTATGCTAACAATTTTTACTAGAATTTTAGTTCAAGCAGAGAGATAAAAATAGTTAATTATTCGATTTTATTTCCCAGAATTTTGCGTTGATTTCATCACTCTAATTTTATTCAGATTACCAGTATTAGAATAAGAATTCGTAGTTTGTTAAGAATTCATTTTTTATTATACCCAATTTTACGTAAGAGTTGCTACAATTTTTTCCATTAAGAATTTAAAGAAATAAATAACATTTATTTTTCATTTGATTTTTCATCACTGAAAAACTAATTAAAAGATAAGTATGATTAAAAATAACCTTTCCTTTTATTTTTTAAAATAATATACTAAATTAATATCCCCTTCATTTTTTAAAAAAATATATTGAATTCATAATAAATCAAAGTTCAACAGAACTTATTTCTTTTCCTCGAAAGCTTGCATTGAAATTAAAAAGATAAAAATACCCTAAAAAGAAATAACAGCAGAAAAAATTAGAAGTATTTGTATGCAACTGACAAGCATCGTTAATAATAACATAATTTTTTTATTCCCTATAATTTTCGGTTTAGTTGCATTTGAATGTAATATAAACTAATAAAAAACAGAAAAAAAATGAATTAATATTATAATCGTATAATATATAAATATAAGGTTTATAATAGTAATTGTAAAGTTTAAGTAAATAGTCATATTTTGTGTAGTTATTTTAAATCTTCGAATTTTTCCCGACAGACGCTGTTAAACTAACAACTAACATAATAAGTATTTTTGCTGTACCTACAAAGGAAATATAACTGTTTAGTAAAATGATTTTTATACGCAGCAGATCAATTTCAATTATCAAATTTACTATTTTCATTTATCTTAAATAACATAATGAAACGTTTTAGAGATGACTTAAATATTATTTTAACTTATAAAAGGGATTTTTGCGATATGCTTATTATTTCTAACGAAAGAAATTGGATAAAGAATTTTCTGTTAAAACTATTGTTACTTTACTGCAATAAATAAATTTAGAAAAAAAAACTTGAAAAAACTCAGAAATTGTTTTTGTGATAGGAGGAAGAAACAAAAAAAAATTCTGAGACAAGAAAAGCATCTTAGTTCTTTTAAAGGAAATATAATTTAATAAATTTTTATATTTTTAGTCAATAATATAATATTAGTTTTTACTTCCAATTTTATTATCATGACTAATGTGTTTCTTTTGTCCCTAATTTCTGTAATTCGAGACTCGGTGGCTCACCAATCAGGCACCGCAGGTTCAAATATCAACGATAGAACATCAATTCGATTTCTACTTTTCACTCGCACCGACCGCAGTGCTGATACAAAATATCATCAGTGGATGACGGATAATGGATTTAAATCCCTTTACCGTCGGGTTAACGATAAGAGGTTTTCGTGGTTTTCCTCTCCATGCAACGCAACAGCAAAGTTTGAAATAAAAACTCCATGATTTTAATTTTTTAACAATGTATGCTCTGGAAGTACCCTTGTCTGCTGGATAGGGCTTAATATACAAGGCTACAGAGCTGGACATTAATAGTTGTAAACTCAAAATTGAGTTAGATTTCAACACCGATTATAAAATAAAAATCTACCTATATTTCATATCTGAATAAATATAATTAACTAATTAAAATGTTAGAAAGTTGTTGAAAGTTCCTGCAAAACTTCATAAATACTTAAGATTTTTATTATTTTTTTTCAGATGGTGCTCAACATGAAGGCCAGTTTGGTCTTCTTAGTAATGTTGGTTTACCTGGTTTCTGCTGATCCTATACCAGAGCCAGGACCAGAACCGCAGTAAGTTTTGTTATAATGAGTATATTTTGTTACGTAAATAAAAAAAAGGAAATTAGGGAATAAGTTATAAGAGTTGCAATTTAATTTTGACGCAAACGTTAAAGAAATACTGACAAATTTTTTCTTCTGATTTTCTATTATAGAGTCTTCAAAATTAAATGCATTTAAAATTTATCTAATATTTATTTTGTATAAATCACTTGTTTTACATGCTGTAAAAACGCAGCTGACATTTAGTATAGAAACGAAATTAACAAAGAATATAGGTCATATTTCATAACAATTTACTAGATCTTAGTTAACAAAAACTACATATTAGGTTAAAAATATGTCTCATGAAATACCTGATACACATTAGATATTTTTTTTGAAATGAATGAAATTTGCATTCAGCGCAGAAAAAAAATGGGATACCTTAATAACTGTTGATCAAATGATCGATCTTTCGAGAATTAATATGCAATCTTAACAGTTCGATCGGCTAACCTTAAATGCGCTACACAGTAAAAAATTCCGGATCTAATCAAATTACGGTATAAAGTACTGGTTGCATCGTCCGTGAAGTCCATTTTAGTGTAAAGTATTATACTGTTTTTCACAGTCATATTTATTTAATTCGTGTGATTCTGTGATTTTACGGTAATTTGTACCATAAAAATTAGGGTACATTAGATTTTTTGTTTCACAGCATGTTCCGGAAATAAATTTTGGGTAAAAAAGAACCAGCTCTATGAGTTTCTATATTTTTTACAGTTATTTGATCTGAAATTTTTCACAGTGAAATTAATTTGTATACAGGACATTTTAAGTTATGAAATCAGACAAAAGTATTTCTTCTAATTAAATATGCCTTTTCTCTCGATAGAATTAAATTTTTCAAATTAAAAAATGAAGAGTAGCCATCATTTAGAAAATATCACCCCTATCGTTTTTCAAGGAGAGCATTCAAAAATTTGGAGTTTTTGTACCATTAAAATAGCTTTTTAGTTCTTGGAAATCTAACCGTTAATCTAACCGTTGGAAATCTAACCAATGTTTATGTTATTCTAAACCTATATATTGCATAAATCTTATAAAGTATCCTAAAAGAAATTTACTTAGCGCATTGTGTATCCTTGTTGCTACTATTTACAAAAAAACATTATTTTATTTTTATTTTTAGTCATCATGAAGAAAAGAAGCAGGTTATTGTTATAAAAGATCAAGCTGAGCATCATCATCACCATCACCACCATCATCATCATAAACATGGTCATGACCATAAGCACGGGCATGAACATAAGCATGATCACAAACATGGTCATGATCATCATCACAAGCATGGACATGATCACAGTCACAAACATGGACACGATCATCTCCACAAACATGGGCATGATCATCATCACAAACACGGGCATGATCATCACCATAAACATGGTCATGATCATCATCACAAGCATGGACACGGACATCACCATAAACATGGTCATGATCATCACCACAAACACGGCCATGATCATCACCACGGACATGACCATCATCATAAGCATGGACATGACCACAAACATGGACATCATCACCTGCACAAACATGGACACGATCACCATCACAAACATGGACATGATCACCATCACAAGCATGGACACGATCACCATCATAAGCATGGACATGACCATCAACACAAACATGGACATGATCATCATCACAAACATGGCCACCATCATCTTCACAAGCATGGGCATGATCACCATCACAAGCATGGACATGACCACCATCATGGCCATAGCCACCATCACAAGCATGGACATCATCACGGCCACCATCATGGACATCATCACGGCCACCATCATGGACATCATCACGGCCACCATCATGGTCATGATCACCACCACAAGCACGGACATGATCACCACCATAAACACGGACATGACCACCATCACAAGCACGGACATGATCATCACCACAAACATGGACACGGCCACCATCACAAGCACGGACATGACCACGGACATCACCATAAACATGGACATCATCACGGCCACCATCATGGACATCATCATGGTCATCATCACGAAATCAGTCACCATCACGGTCACCATGGTCACAGTTTGGGTGGATCCAGTTATGGCGGTCTTGGTGATCATAGTGGTTTCTTTAATCTTGGAAGTGACTTTAAATTGTAAATTCAGAGATAAAATGACTTATTTAACTAAAGAAAGTGGCAACATCTTAACAGGTAAACATCAAGCACTAGGGGTATTTCCAATGGTCAGGAAGTTTGATAGGAGTATGCCTCTAGCTTTCCATCATCCATGCATATTTTATCATTAAATAGTAGATAAAGTGTATTAATAAATCAAATGTTTTTTAAGGATGAAGGACTATGATCAGTTTTGTCCCCCTAGCTCATATGGTATTATTTATTGTCCTGGGAACGGTGTTTATAATCGCTTTAAATCTAAATCTTTTATAAATCATTGCACAATTAATTAAAAGTTTGATAACTCATTATAATATTATTTATATTGAAACACACTGTGATAGCAGGATATTCATTACTAGCACAAAGAACAACCATGTGTTGTTACAGCCAAATAATTGTTTGGTGATGATAATTTTTCTTTTAAATTATTGATATTTATTTATTTATGATTTCGTGTATAAGTGTATGAATGTGACATTCTTTTGTGTAAATTAATCGGCTGATGGTTGAATAAAAATATAGGTTTGCTAAAAAAAATGTTTTATTTATTTACATAGTCCATATTAGTAGAATATTCAGAAGAAAAAAATATATGTATTGCGAACAGCTTAACTGTTTTTCATATGTGATATACATCTTCTACATTCCTCTCTGTTGACTTAATTTCTTTCAATTTAAAATTTAATCAACTCAAAATTTATTAAAATTTATTATTAACCAAATTTATTATCCAGAAGAACAACCACATCATTTATAATACAATTAATCTTAACAATGAACTAAAGTTGTGATTTTAGTCAGCAAAAGATTTTTGCAAGTTGCTCTTCAAAAAGTTTTTCCATAAGTATAGGACCTAATCAATCACATAAATTTTTTTCTCCCAAACGATATTATTTTTCAAACCAAAATTACGTTCATAAAATATTTGATATTTTTCACTAAAATATTTATTTAATTATTCATTAGTTAACGGTATTGCCAATATTTCACTTTAAAGAACAATAATTTTGTCAAAATTTGTTGCGAACTTAAACGCGGATAAAACCTGTCGTTAACAAGTTCTTTAAAAGTTTGTTCTTCGTTATAATTTTTTTCTAATATAATTCATTAAAAGCTTTGATAATAGATAGTTGACATTGAAAATTAAAAAAAAAAACGCTTTATTACAAAATAGAATTTAACTTTTTAAAAAATTTTCAATTTTGTAATAAATAGTAGTTTTTCAAAAATTTAGTCATTTCAAGTTATTTTCATATTATAATCATCCTATAATTTTAGGTCATGATAGGTTAGGCTAGGTTTGTAACTATTTGGTTAGTATTTCTTTTTTCAAAATGATACTTGCCCTTGATTAGATAAAGTTATAATAAAGTTTACGCTGCATTCTTTACAAATTGAAACAAAATAAGTTAAACAAAAATTTATGGCATTATTTATAATCTGATTAAAACCTATAGACATTTACTTTTCTGTTTACATATTGCTTAGTTAAAATTTATGTTGTGAAGAAATCGTACAATATCCGTAAATTGAACACTCTTTTTATTTTTAGCATTTATCTAAAAGTATGAATATTAAAAAGGAAAATTTTGTGTAAAATAAGGGTATTAGGTAAAAGTAGGCTTGCCAAAATTGAAATCTTCGTGAAAAATACCCAGACAGAAGCACAACGTTACAAAAAACGTTACTTCGTTTTTTTGAATTTTTTACCTGCTTAAATTAAAACTACGCCATGGATAGAAAATTTTGTAAAAGTTTGCATGTCCTGTTTGTTAATCCAACAAAATACATGTCCGAAAAAAGTTTCCCGGGTTAAAAAAATGCTTAAAGCATGTCAATGAAATAATTTGGACATATCTATCAGCAATCTATCTAACGAATTCTCTGATATTAATAGAATTATATGTACATTAACATTTTTATTTGTAATAAGTAAAATTATTCAACATTTTTAACAAGGAAATGTTAAGTATGAATGAGTAGTATTGCTGGAGTACCATGGTAGTATATGGTGCATTGCTCAACGGTTATTTTACATGAAAACACATCAAAGGAACTAATTTTCTGCTGTTGCAAAAGCTAATATAAATTTCTTGTTTTACACCTAATTCGCATTAGCTAATCTAAATGCAATGCATTATTATAAGCAAACAAGCATTATTAACAGCCGATTTAAACTCTATTGGCAAATGCAAGGCTTCAACATGTATACGTCGTCACGAGTAAAACATTCAAGGTTCAATGGGCGAAAGCTTGAAAGTTCTACCTCACCAATGCTTCTTCTCATTTAATTATTTACTTTTCTGACTGCCCCGAGAAAAATTTAACAGTCAAAACTACGAAAAAATGAGGAAATTTGCAGTGTATCTAATTCCATACAAACACCAAAAAACTCAGTAATTTTTAATGAAGTACTTTGATAATGATTTTGCTAAGATCAACAATAAATATGGTTTCATAATAAATGATAAATTTCGGTAAATGTAATAAAATTTGGTAATTTTATCATGATTCATTAGAGCAGAACATAAATCACTTACTTGGTTGGATTTACTTTTCAGTTTTGTATTTACTAAATGTGTGGTAATAAGAACAATGATTTTGAAAACCAGAATTCCTGGTTGACAGTTACTATTTGAACGGAAAAATTACCAAATGAATGGTTTAAAAACCGTAAATTTCAGTTTATAAACCAAAATTATGCTGAATTTTCTTACCATAAATGTCATTACTATACAGGGCGGTAATTCTACCAGATTTCTTTTTCTGCACGTGAACAAGCTGCATCGCTAAGCAATATCAATTCGATTCATCTCCCTAGATCTTCTCTCACAGGCAAATTCAAAAGTTCCAATTAATGATCTAATGATCCATCAGTCGCAATGTTCAATTGCAAATGATGAATCTAAGTTTGAAGATTCTAAACCAGTTTTTCTGGCATTTAATTGTTAATTTTCTCCCTGATAAAGCTGCATCAAGAGAGAATTCATAGGATATTTCTATGTCCGACCGGAAAATGGAGTAAAAATAAATGTCCAATTGCAATTTTTACATAAACTGGAATTACGGGCAGTATATTTTACATTACCCACACCATACATTAATTAAAACAACTACAATGGTTATCGTTTGAAACTTGAAATGTTCAGATTAGGAATCTACTCAAAATTTTTAAACCTATCAGAGAGAAAACAATAGTATTTCAAAACTTTTAACATAATATATATATTTTTTATGCTACGTTTCAAACATAAACTATACAGTGAAACGTAAAACTATGCATACCCTAGGAATTTCTGTTAAATCTAATTTTTAATATGATCTTTAGTAAATATATTAACTGCATTGAAAAAAGAATATTGAAAGAGATTATTTAAAAATCAAACAATTAAAAGGCACATGTTGGATAACTTATGAAAAAAAAATTGCAAAATACCTTTCATGAAAAACAAATTTTAATTTCCCAATTTTCAACAAAAACGTATTTAATAATCGCATAAATTCTTCGATTAATGAAGTAAATTTTTTTTGCATATTATTAGAAATGCTTAGAATGAAATAGTTGCAAAATCAGTTTTATGCCAGCCGTTATGAGTTTCTAGTTGCAATTCATTCTTATTATTATATGGCGACTGTCCACAAACAAACATTTTTTTAAAAATTTTTCCAAATGTTTTCCATTAGATTTTGGTCAGGGTAGTAAGATGTAAAATTCATAACGTCAATTTTACTTTGTTTGAGCCAGCTATTAGTTCTTGTTCTAGAATGTATGAAAAGGTTTACTTGTTGAAAAACAAGCTTAGAATTTTTATACCTTTTCAGAAACGTTGTGTGTTTGTCTTTTAGAGCTATTTGATAGTCCTTGCTCATCATTGTATAAAATGAAGGCAAAGTTAAGTATACCTTGTTTACTATAAATTCTTCAAACGTCATGATGATTTCTCCCGAAAAATTTCTTTTTGAAAAATATTTCTTGTCGCAATACTCATCTGATCTGCCTTTTTTAACCACTAAAAACAGTCTATAAGAGACTATACAGAAAATAATGTTTTAATTGCAACAAGAATTGGTTTCCTCGGTTTACTTTAGGCTCCCCAAAACATTATGACTTCTCAAGGAAAATATTTTTTTAATTTATCTTAAATAATAAGAATATTCATGTGATCCGTCTAAACGACTTTTTTTTCAGGACTAAAAGCAGTCTATAATGAAATATAATGCAGGAATAACATTTTCGTTACAACAAAAATTGATGTTCTGATACTTGTGAATCGGTGCTGATTTTTTTCGACAGAAGTTTAGTCTTGAAACTTTGTGATGAGATTTAACTCTTCATTTTAGAAACCCCAATGTCTGAATTCCGCTTTGTTGCCCGAAGAACTGTATACGTAAAGGCATCAAGTTACTTTTCTCTTCTGACTTTATTAACATTTATCGACATATTTAATAATTGTTCGAATAACACTGACTTTATTAACATATATCGACATATTTAATTACTGTTCGAATAACACTGACTTTATTAACAGAACTTTATTAACTTAACTGACTTTATTAACAGATATCGACATATTTAACACTGTTCGAATAATATCACTTCTAAACGAAGAGAGTGCTTATGAGGATGACGTGTATATTTATTTAACTCACAATTGTGCTGTTTTGTCAAAAAAAAAAATTACTAGGTTTGCAATTGGTATAAATCTTAGTATACTGTAGCACTCTAGGCGAAAGCCATTTTATAGCACCCAAAAATTAAATTAGAATTTAAAATTTTTTAGAGGAACCGAGCAAAATAATAAGATTTATATTTTACCCCAAAAGAAATTAGAAGTTAAATTTGTGAAACAAACTCTACTTCAATTAATTGTGATCTTTTAATTAAATAATTTTACATTTCAATTATAAAATATAAAGTTATTATTGCGATCAATAACTTATTATTCAATCATTACTAGGGATCTTTTAATTAAATATTTAATTATGATGCAATACTATGTTTGTTGTCAAAAAATTATTAGTAGAAGTGAAGCGAACTGAGGGTGTAGATATTGCTTAACATATTGTGCTAATTTTTTTGCCTACCATGTGTTAATTTTAAGCGGCAAAATTCTGAATGGTATTCCTTAATATAAAAATATCCTAAAAGCAACCGCCATAAATAAAGATATGCTGAATAGAGAGTACGATGAAAACAAAGGTTAGTTTTCTATAATTATTTTGAGAAATATTGTTTATTTATTTTGCTATAAATAACATCACGGAAAATGATCCGCATCCCAGAAGAATGCATCGAACAGAGTATAAATTTCTTCCGTAGAAAAAGGACATTATATTTATTTGTGAACACTGAGGATTTTTATTTTGAAATTCTAAATTATTTGAAGACTAGAAGGTCTTGCAGTAATAAACCAGTTTCTTCTGAATTATTTCCCACTTTTTGATTTTACAGAGACCATACATATATAATTGTTACAAAGAAAGGTGGAAAATACAGATTTTAATAGGAAGCTCCGTTCTCTGCTTTCCACCCTCAACAAACCCCATAATTGTCTTTCGTTAATTATTTCTTTTTCTTACTTAAAAATCAATATTTTCCGCAAAAGAAAATTAGATTTCGCCAAAAATTGCATAATTATTATAATTTTATGTAAGAACACTTAAAATGTTAAATGTAACAAAATAAACGACTCTCTGTACGTGAAAAATAATCAAATGTAAACGAAAAATTTTAAATTTTGGAAAGCAGAGTGCGTTGTTCAATAAGAAAACTAAATAAGAAGTAATTTCACTCATTAACTACGTAATAGCAGCTCAAATATGAAACAGTTTGCATCTATAGTAAATTAAGCCTTTTATATTTCTTTAAAAGTTTTCATATTAAATAATAAGACTTATATCTGGCTACAAGTTTTTCTCTAGACCGGATAGCATGGTTGGTAGGGCGTTGGACCCATGTTCAAGAGGTCGTGAATTTGATCCTCGTCTGTCAAATTGATGGTGGTTGGTGCAAGTTAAATCTATTGAGTCACAAAGTCTTCCAGTAACAAATAATTCTTCTGGGAGTACTGAATTGGAGATTGATCGTTCTCTGGTTCAGGTCAAAAGGAATATCTGTGAATGAATGGATGTATGAATGGATCCACTCTATATGCGGGTTGTGACATATGTGTGTAAAAAAATCGCACAAATTTACTTTCTCGCTACCTTCCTTTTTCATGAACAAAAAAAATATCCTAAGCAACTCTATTTTCCATTGAAATCAATAATTTTTTTATTATTTAAACTCATTTAATCTTGCATTAATAAAGAATTGATCCATGCTCAATAAATTTTACATATTATTAACTTTATTAGGCACAAAGAATTCAATCATATTAAGATAAAATCAGTAAAACGTAAAAATTTCGAAAAATGACTTCAATTTTTCATTTTGCCATAATTTAATTTTCATTCGATCACTTTCAGAAACTATGCAATGATATTTATCTTACATTTTACAATGTGCTTTTGAAAGTTCAGTTTTTTAATTCAAGAATTAAAAACTTTTCTCTTTTTCCTGTATGTCTAAAGACATATTTATAAATTTAATAAATTAAATTTCCTTCTCAATATTTTTTCATGTTACAAACTTTTAAAATTTGCTTAAGAAATTATAACTTAACCAATGTAGTCAAGTATAAAAATTCTCCTTATATTATTGTTCCTTTAAAAAAAATACTCGATTTAAAAAAAAAATTAACACACGAAATCATTTATATATATCATGTTACGAATTATTTATATGTCACGAATTATTTATATATGTCAAATTGGTTTTAGGATATATTGAAATTCTATGATAAAATAATAAAATATTCCTATATTTTTAACTGTAAGAACGCTCTTTATACTTAAAAACCATTCAAAAAGTCAAATAAATGCCTAAATTCCTATTTTTATTTCTCATTTAAAATGCATTTGTAAAGGTTATAGAAATAGCACAAACCTATAAGACAAGACATTTAAAACACGACTTGAGTTTTTAAAAATTATCTTTCCTACTGTGACATTTAAGTTAGATAGCAGAGTATATAGTGCCAGAAGAATGTGAAAAAGTTTCATGCGAAAATGTTTATTTTAATGTTAATGTGATGTATTTTAATGTAATGTGAATGTAATGTATTTTAATGTAATGTGAATGTAATGTATTTTAAAGCGTGTTAGAATATGAAAATGTTAATGTATTTTAAGGTTATAGAAATAGCACAAACCATTAAAACAAGACATTAAAAACAGAATGAACAAACCTTTAAGACAAGACATTTAAATTTAAAAAAATTATCTTTCCTACCGTGACCGTAAGGTGCCTTCCCACCGTAAGTTAGATAGCAGAGTATATAGTGCCCGGAGAAGGAGAAAATGTTCAATTATTTCAGTTTTTATCAGCCAATTTTGCTTATTTGTTTATTTTATAAATACTTGTTTTTGCACTTTACCGGTAATATACATACGAAATATAAAATGTGATAAATTGTGAAATTACAAGAAAATTTCATAGACATTTCTATGGTCAAAAGTTAATTAAAATGCTGTAAGCCTTAAAAGGGGGTTCCTTTTACTGACAATTTAGAAAAAATACTACATTGTAGAAAAATCCTGATACAATTACGGTAAAAGGCATCGGTCTTCAGGGCGTCAGTACTCTTTACTCTAAAATCAATTTTTACCAGAACATGTTAAGGAACAAAAAAAAATATGTTATACTGAAATTTTTACAGTAATAATTACCGCAAAATTACTGAAATATTCTAATTAAATAAATATTACAGTAAAAATTAAGTTTTTAACGGTAAAATATAATTTCGGATGATGCACCCAAAAAGCCGGTACTGTATATCGTAATTTGATTTGGAATTTTTTACAGTGTATACACTTAAAGGCTTAAACTATCTATAATTATAAAACTGTATTAAAAAAATGCGCAAAAAAAGCATTTTTAAAAAGAAGTGTGATTTTCTGATTCAGTATTTTTAAAATATGTTAGAAATGTATAAGAAATATCTTTGCAAATTTAAACACAGCAGTGAAAATATAAGTTAGACATTAGAATATACATTCGCAATTTTTCAAATTTTTTAATTATGAAAAAAATCTATACGATTTCATATAAGCCAAATTTCCTTCACTATTTCTTTCTCAAAGTTCGTAAAATTATATAAATACTATGAAACAATGATGCATTGTAAGCAATACCAATAATGTTCATAAAACAGGTCATAAATGATTATCATCATCTTATTTGTTTGTAAAAAAATAGATTATCAGAAAATAAACTTGTGAAGTTCATCAGGAAGTGTGTTCTGACACCGTAACATGCTACAGTCAAGTACGACTAACTTGTTGTGAGGAGTTTTAATTCAGTATATAAACCCACCAATGTCAGTTTGTCCGTATCAGTGTCTATCAAGCTTCAAGTTCACAGCCAGCTCTGAAGTAAAAAGAGGTATATCTACTGTTCTGTTTTATAAATTGTGTCTGAATTTACTTGGATAAAACGTACAAAAATGGATAAGCAACATTTTGCAGCTATCGTTTCATTTTAGCTTTAATATCTACATTAGAGTATTTTAGGTACAAATATAATAGTAAAAAAATTAGTATTATAATAGTAATAAAGTTTTTAGTATTAACGTGCTTGATATATTTTGTACTACGCTTCTTAATTGATACATTTTTTACAATCAAAACTAGTTGTATATAAAATTTATATATTTAAAGTACATAATCGCCTTATTTATTTAAACATGGTAGTTAAATACGCAAAAGTAGCTTTTTAGAACTTTAAAAAAAGAATACCATTAGATGGATAGAATATTATTATAATGTACTTACTTTATAACATCTGCTTTTCTTACTTCAATCAGTTTTTAAATTTTCATTTCATTTTTTTCCCTTCATGCTAACAATTTTTATGACAATTATTGTTCAAATAATGAGATAAAAATAGTAAATTATTCGATTTTATTTCCCTGAATTTTACGTTGATTTTATTATTTAATTTTATTCAGATTACCAGTATTGTATTCGTAGTTTGTTAAGAATTCATGTATTTTATTATACCCAATTTTACGTAAGAGTTGCAAATTTTTTTTCCATTGAGATTTTGAAGAAATAAATAACATTAATTTTTATGTTGAATTTTCCCCACTGAAAAACTAATTAAAAAATATGTATCATTAGAAATACCCTTTCCTTTTATTTTTTAAAATAATATATCAAATTGATATCCTTTTTATTTTTATTAAAAAATATATTACATTAATTCTAATTCGAAGTTCATCAGAACTTATTTCTTTTCCTCGAAAGCTTGATTCGAAGTTAAAAAGAAAAAAAACCCGAAAAATAAATAATAGCAGAAAAAAATAAGAAGTATGCAACTGACAAGTATTGTTAATAATAACATAATTTTTTTTCCCAACACTTTTCATTTTAGTTGCAATTGAATATAGTGTAAACTAATCAAAAAATGTAAATTAATATTATAATCATAATATATATATGATTTTTGGTTTATAATAGTAATTGTAAAGTTTAAGTAAATAGCCATATTTTGTATAGTTATTTTAAATCTTTGAATTTCTCCCGACATACGCTGTTAAACCAACAACTAACAGAATAAGTATTTTTGCTGTACCTACAAAGGATATATAACTATTTAGCGAAATGATTTTTATACGTAGCAGATCAATTTCAATTATCAAATTAATATTTTCATTTATCTTAAATAACATAATGAAACGTTTTAGAGATGATTTAAATATTATTTTAACTTATAAAAGGGTTTTGCGATTTGCTTATAACGAAGGAAATTGCATAAAGAATTTTCTATTAAAACTATCGTTACTTTACTGAAATAAATAAATTTAGAAAAAAAGAACTTGAGGAAACTCATAAATTGTTTTTGTGATAGGAAGAAAGAATAAAAAGAGAAAAAAAAATTCTGAGACAAAAAGGCATCTTAGTTCTTTTAAAGGAAATATAATTTACAAATTTTTATATTTTTAGTCAATAATATAAAATCAGTTTTTACTTCCAATTTTATTATCATGACTAATGTGTTTCTTTTTTCTCTAATTTCTGAAATTCGAGACTCGGTGGCTCAGTGGATAGAGAGCACCCTTCCCAATCAGGCACCCCAGGTTTCGAATATCAACGATAGTAGATCGATTCTATTTCAACTTTTCACTCGCACCAACCACAGTGCTGATACAAAATATCATCAGTGGTTGACGGATTATGGGCTTAAATCCCTTTACCGTCTGGTTAACAACAAGAGGTTTTAGTCGTTTTCCTCTCCATGCTGCGTAACAGCGAAGTTTCAAATCAAATCTCCATAAATTATTAAAATGTTTATATTTTATTCAAATGATTGCGCTGTAGAAGAACCATTGTCTGCAGAATAGGGTTCAAATTTACGAGGCTACAGTGTTGAACATTGATAATTGTAAACTCAAAATTGAGTTGGCTTTCAACACCGATTATGAAATAAAAATATATTTATATTTCATTTCTGAATAAATCGAATCAACTAATTGGAAAGTTGCTAAACGTTCCTGTAAAACTTGATCAATGCTTAAGATTTTTATTATTTTTTTTTCAGATGGTGCTCAACATGAAGGCCAGTTTGGTCTTCTTAGTAATGTTGGTTTACCTGGTTTCTGCAGATCCTATACCAGAACCAGAACCGCAGTAAGTTTTGTTATAACGAGTATATTTTGTTACGAAAATAAAAAAAAGGAAATTAGGGAATAGTTGTAAGAGTTACAATTGAATTTTAAAAGCACACGTTAAAGAAATATTACTAAATTTTTTCTACATAATTTCTATTACTTAGCTTCAAAATTAAATGCATTTAAAATTTATCTAAATAATATTTTGCTTAAATCATTTGTCTTAAATGTTATTAAAACGCAACTGATATGTTGAATAGAGTTCAAATTAACAAGGAATATAGATCATATTTAACAACAATTTACTAGATCTTAGTTAACAAAAATGACATATTAGGTTAAAAATATGTTTCATATTGTGTCTCGTGCCTTAAGAAATACGTGATTTACATTCGATATTTTTTCTTATGTGAATGAAATCTAAATTATGGGCAGAAAAAGTGATGATACCTTAATAACTGTTGAGTCATTGATCGATCTTTTGCGCATTAATATGCAATCTTAATAGTTCGATTGGCTAACCTTAAATATGCTACACAGTAAAAAATTCCGGATGTACTCAAATTATTCAACTTAAATACAAGAATTTAGAAAATATCTCCCTTATAGTTTTGCAAAGAGAACATTTAAAAATTTGGAGTTTTCGTAACATTAAAATAGCTCCTTAGCTCTTGGAAATCTAACTATTAGGTAAAATGTTATCCGCGCCGTTATCCATACTTTACGCATTGTGTATCCCAGCTGCTACTATTTACAAAAAAAAAATTTTTATTTTTATTTTTAGTCATCATGATGAAAAGAAACAGGTTATTGTCATAAAAGATCAAGCTGAGCATCATCATCACCATCACCACCATCATAGTCATAAACATGGTCATGACCATAAGCNACCATAAACATGATCACTCCCATGGTCATGACCATCATCACAAGCATGGACATGATCACAGTCACAAACATGGACACGATCACCTCCACAAACATGGGCATGATCATCATCACAAACACGGCCATGATCATCACCATAAGCATGGCCATGATCATCATCACAAGCATGAACACGGACATCACCATAAACATGGTCATGATCATCACCACAAACACGGCCATGATCATCACCACGGACATGACCATCATCATAAGCATGGACATGACCACAAACACGGTCATCATCACCTGCACAAACATGGACACGATCACCATCACAAACATGGACATGATCACCATCACAAGCATGGACACGATCACCATCATAAGCATGGACATGACCATCAGCACAAACATGGGCATGATCATCATCACAAACATGGTCATCATCATCTTCACAAGCATGGACATGATCACCATCATAAGCATGGACATGACCACCATCATGGTCATAGCCACCATCACAAGCATGGACACGATCATCATCATAAGCATGGACATCATCACGGCCACCATCATGGACACCATCACGGCCACCATCATGGTCATGATCACCACCACAAGCACGGACATGATCACCACCATAAACACGGACATGACCACCATCACAAGCACGGACATGATCATCACCACAAACATGGACACGGCCACCATCACAAGCACGGACATGACCACGGACATCACCATAAACATGGACATCATCACGGCCACCATCATGGACATCATCATGGTCATCATCACGAAATCAGTCACCATCACGGTCACCATGGTCACAGTTTGGGTGGATCCAGTTATGGCGGTCTTGGTGATCATAGTGGTTTCTTTCATCTTGGAAGTGACTTTAAATTGTAAAATCAGAGATAAAATGACTTATTTAACTAAAGAAAGTGGCAACATCTTAACAGGTAAACATCGAGCACTAGAGGTATTTCCATTCGTCAGGAAGTTTGATAGGAGTATGCCTCTAGCTTTCCAGCATCCTTGCATATTTCATCATTAGATAGTGGATAAAGTGTATTATTAGGTCAAGTGTTATTTAAGGATGAAGGACTATGATCAATTTTCTCCCCCTAGCTCATAGGGTATTATTTATTGTCGTGGGAACGATGAAGTTTGTGTTAATTATTTTTTTTAATTTTTATTATCGTTATGAATCTAAATCTTTTATAAATCATTGCACAATTAAATAAAAGTTTGATTACTCATTATAATATTACTTATATTGAAAGATACTGTGAGAGCAAGATATTCATTATTAGCACAAAAAACAATCATCTGTTGATACAGCCAAATAATTGTTTGTAGATGATAGTTTTTCTTTTAAATTATTGATATTTATTTATTTATGATTTTGTGTATAAGTGTATGTATGTGACATTCTTTTGTGTAAATTAATCGGCTGATGGTTGAATAAAAATATAGGTTTGCTAAAAAAAATGTTTTATTTATTTACATAGTCCATATTAGTAGAATATTCAGAAGAAAAAAATATATGTATTGCGAACAGCTTAACTGTTTTTCATATGTGATATACATCTTCTACATTCCTCTCTGTTGACTTAATTTCTTTCAATTTAAAATTTAATCAACTCAAAATTTATTAAAATTTATTATTAATCAAATTTATTATCCAGAAGAACAACCACATCATTTATAATACAATTAATCTTAACAATGAACTAAAGTTGTGATTTTAGTCAGCAAAAGATTTTTGTAAGTTGCTCTTCAAAAAGTTTTTCCATAAGTATAGGACCTAATCAATCACAGAAATTTTTTTCTCCTAAATGATATTTTCCTGGGAACAGGAAATATGTTTTTAGGGGCACTGTTTATAGGGGTCCTGTGTAATTTTTCAAAAAAAATTACGTTTATAAAATATTTGATATTTTTCACTAAAATATTAATTTAATTATTCATTAGTTAAGGGTATTGCCAATATTTCACTTTAAAGAACAATAATTTTGTCAAAATTTGTTGCGAACTTAAACGCGGATAAAACCTGTTGTTAACAAGTTCTTTAAAAGTTTGATCTTCGTTATAATTTTTTTCGAATATAATTCATTAAAAGCTTTAATAATAGATAGTTGACATTGAAAATTAAAAAAAAAACGCTTTATTACAAAATAGAATTTAACTTTTTAAAAAATTTACAATTTTGTAATAAATAGAATTTTTTTAAAATTATAGTCATTTCAAGTTATTTTCTTATTATAATCATCCTATAATTTTAGGACATGATAGGTTAGGCTAAGTTTGTAACTAATTGGTTAGTATTTTTTTTTTTCAAAATGATACTTGCCCTTGATTAGATAAAGTTATAATAAAGTTTACGCTGCATTCTTTACAAATTGAAATAAAATAGGTTAAACAAAAAATTATGGCATTATTTATAATCTGATTAAAACCTATAGACATTTACTTTTCTGTTTACATATTGCTTAGTTAAAATTTATGTTGTGAAGAAATCGTACAATATGTGTAAATTGAACACTCTTTTTATTTTTAACATTTATCTAAAAGTATGAATATTAAAAAGGAAAATTTTGTGTACAATAAGGGTATTAGGTAAAAGTAGGCTTGCCAAAATTGAAATCTTCGTGAAAAATACCCAGACAGAAGCACAACGTTACAAAAAACGTTACTTCGTTATTTTGAATTTTTTACCTGCTTAAATTTACACTACGCAATGGATAGAAAATTTTGTAAAAGTTTGCATGTCCTGTTTGTTAATCCAATAAAATACATGTCCGAAAAAAGTTTCCCGGGTTACAAAAATGCTTAAAGCATGTCAATAAAATAATTTGGCCATATCTATCATTAATCTATCTAACAAATTCTCTGATATTAATAGAATTATATGTACATCAACATTTTTATTTTTAATAAGTAAAATTATTCAACATTTTTTAACAAGGAAATGTTAAGTAGGAATAAGTAGTATGGCTGGAGTACCATGGTAGTATATGGCGCATTGCTCATCGGTTATTTTACATGAAAACACATCAAAGGAACTAATTTTCGGCAGTTGTAAAAGCTAATATAAATTTCTTGTTTTACACCTAATTTGCATTAGCTAATCTAAATGCAATGCATTATTATAAGCAAACAAGCATTATTAACAGCCGATTTAAACACTATTGGCAAATGCATACGTCGTCACGAGTAAAACATTCAAGGTTCAATGGGCGAAAGTTGTAAAGTTCTACTCCACCAATGCTTCTTCTCATTTAATTATTTACTTTTCTGACTGCCCTGATAAAAATTTACCAGTCAAAACTGCAAAAATATGGGAAAATTTGCAATGTATCTAATTCTATACAAACACCAAAAAACTCAGTAATTTTTAACGAAGCGCTTTGATAAAGATTTTGCTAAGATTAACAATAAATATGGTTTTATAATAAATGATAAATTTCGGTAAATGAAATAAAATTTGGAAATTTTATCATGATACATTAATGCAGAGCATAAAATTATTTACTTGGTTAGATTTACTTTTCAGTTTTGTATTTTTTACTAAATGTGTGGTAATAAGAACAATAATTTTGAATGCCAGAATTCCTGGTTGACAGTTACTATTTGAACGGAAAAATTACCAAATGAATGGTTTAAATGCCGTAAATTTCAGTTTATTAACCAAAATTATGCTGAATTTTCTTACCATAAATGTCACTACTATACAGGGCGGTAATTCTACCAGATTTCTTTTTCTGCACGTGAACAAGCTGCATCGCTAAGCAATATCAATTCGATTCATCTCCCTAGATCTTCTCTCACAGGCAAATTCAAAAGTTCCAATTAATGATCTAATGATCCATCAGTCGCAATGTTCAATTGCAATTGATGAATCTAAGTTTGAAGATTCTAAACCAGTTTTTTTAGCATTTAATTGTTAATTTTCTCTCGGATAAAGCTGCATCAAGAGTGAATTCATAAGATATTTCTATGTCCGACCGGAATGTGGAGTAAAAATAAATGTCCAATTGCATATTTTACATAAACTGGGATTATAGGCAGTATATTTTACATTACCCACACCTTCATTAATTAAAAAAACTACAATGATTATCGTTTGAAAATTGAAATGTTCTGATCAGGAATCCATAAAAAATTATGCAACCTAAACCTATCAGAGAGAAAACAATGGTATTTCAAAACTTTAACATAATATATATATTTATTATGTAACGTTTCAAACATAAACTGTACAGTGAAACGTAAAACTATGCATACCCTAAGAATTTCTGGTAAATCAAATTTTTAATATGATCTTTAGTAAATATATTAATTGCATTGAAGAAAAAATATTGAAAGAGATTATTTAAAAATAAAACAATTAAAAGGCACATGTTGAATAACTTATAAAAAAAAATAATTGTTGCGAGATACCTTTCATGAAAAACAATTTTAATTTCCCAATTTTCAACAAAAACATATTTAATAATCGCATAAATTCTTCTATTAATAAAGTAAAAATTTTTTTTGCATATTATTAGAATGAAATAGTTGCAAAATCAGTTTTATACCAATCGTTCTGTGTTGCTAGTTGCAATTCATTCTTATTATTATATGACGACTGTCCACAAACAAAGATTTCTTTTTAATTTTTACAAATGTTTTCTATTAGAATTAGATCAGGGTAGTAAGATGTCAAATTCATAACTTCAATTTTATTTTGTTTGAGCCAGCTTTTAGTTCTTGTTCTAGAATGTATGGAAGCGTTTTCTTGTTGAAAAACAAGCTTAGAGTTTCCATACCTTTTCCGAAACGTTGTGTGTTTGTCTTGTAGTGCTATTTGATAGTCCTTGCTAATCATTTTACAAAATAAGGGCAAAGTTAAGTTTACCTTGTTTCCTATAAATTCTCCAAATATCATGAGGATTTTCCCCGAAAAATTTCCCGTTGAAAAATATTTCTTGTCGCAATACTCATCTGATCTGCCTTTTTTGAATTAATAAAAACAGTCTATAAGGGACTATATACACAAAATAATGTTTTAATTGCAATAAGAACTGGTTTCCTCGGTTTACTTTAGTCTCCCCAAACCATTATGACTTCTCAAGGGAAATATTTATTTTCATTTATCTTCAATAATAAGAATATTCATGTGATCCGTCTAAACGAATTTTTTTTTCATGACTAAAAAGAGTCTATAATGAAATATAATGCGAGAATAACGTTTTCGTTGCAATAAAAATTGATGTTTTCATACTTGTGAATCGGTACTGATTTTTTTCGACAAAAGTTTAGTCTTGAGACTTTGTGATGAGGTTTCACTCTCCAGTTTAGAAACCCCAATGTTAGAATTCCGCTTTGTTGCCCGAAGAACTGTATACGTTAAGGCATCAAGATAGTTGGGCAGTGAAGCCTGGTCGGTAGGGCGCTGAGCCCTTGTCCGAGAGTTCGTGGGTTCGCACCCCGCCGGCCGAAGACTCCCCATGTAGTAAAGTGGCTGATGCACGTTAAATCTGTCGAGTCTCAAAAATCCTCCCAGTTCCCATAACAAATCAATACCTCTGAGGGTACTGGATTGGAGATCGATCGTTCTCTGATTCAGGTCAAATGTACGATCTGTGGATGAATGAATGGATGTATGAATGGGTCCGCCCTATAAACGGGTGTGACGTATGGTGTAGCAGAAGTCGAATTCTTGGCCATAGATGGCGCCACTGGAAATCAGGAACAATCGCACCCGCTCTGCCTAAACATTCATACGTCAACAACAATCAAGATAGTTTTCTCTTCTGACTTTATTAACATATATCGACATATTTAATAATTGTTCGAATAAAACTGACTTTATTAATTGAACTGACTTTATTAACAGATATCGGCATATTTAATTATTGTTCGAATAACACTGACTTTATTAACAGAACTTTATTAACGGAACTGATTTTATTAACAGTTTTCGACATATTTGACACTGATCGAATAATATCACTTCTAAACGAAGAGAGTGCTTATGAGGATGACGTGTATATTTATTTAACTTACAATTGTGCTGTTTTGTCAACAAAAAAAAATTCTGATATAACATAGAAAAAAAATCCGGCTTTCTTAAGTTATCATCAGCATAAAATACACAAATAAAGTATTTTTTTTGTTTGTGAAATTATCTCAGCTTGTTACATATTAATACTTGTAGCTATATTTCTTCTTTTACGATACATACATTTAAAGATTATTTATTATTATTTCTTATATTTGTTCTTTTCCGTTTATACTTTATTTAATTTGATATTATTCGTAACATTTAACGATAAACGCGTTTAAAATGGAACCCATTGGTGGAGATAAGACACCGGTGTAACTTTTATATATTGTTTCCTGACAGTCTAATTACAAGTAAAAATTCATTTTAGTTTCCTTTAATTAACAGTATAATAGTTCTTTGACAGCCTAATAGTTACCAGATTATCGGAATTATATTTTATTTAAAATGTAAAATACAAAAAAAGCAGTGTTTAATTTTTTATTTATATTGAAAAAATTTATCAATAATTGATTTTGTAAATTAATGAAATTTCAATGAAGAATTTCTGTTTCTTTTAGATCTAAATAATTACAAATAAGTGCAAATTTGAAAAAATATTGTTTGGAGGTAAGCATGGTTTGAAAATTTCCTCCCTTTAAAGCAAAATTGGCTTTAATGGTGTCCGATGATGTATTTCGTAACAAAAATTTATCAAATTTCTAAATATAATATTTTCTACTTATTTTTACCAAAATTAATACAAAATAACGAAAAAAAAGTATGAAAAGTATATTTAATGAAAATTCTGCTTCAAAGGGTTAACTTATTAACTTATTCTTCAAGCACTAAAAAGAAAAAGAAAGTTGCATTTATATCTATAAACACTTTATGTACTACAACTGTGACCAGTTAACAATTGTCATTAAAGGATTAGATAGATATTGTAAAAAAATTAATAGGTTTGCAATTGGAATAAATCTTAGTATACTGTATCACTCTAGGCGAAAACCATTTTATAAAACCTGAAAATTAAATTAGAATTTAAAATTTTTTAGACGAACCGAGCAAAATAATAAGATTTATATTTTACCTCAAAAGAAGTTAGAAATTAAATTTGTGAAGCAAACTCTATTTCAATAATTGGGATCTTTTAATTAAATAATTTTATATTTCAATTATAAAATATAAATTATTATTGGGATCAATTACTTATTATTAAATCTTTATTAGGGATCTCTTAATTAAATATTTAATTATGATACAATAATATGATTGTTGTCAAAAAATTATTAGTAAAAGTGAAGCGAGCTGAGGGTGTAGATATTGCTTAACAGATTGTGCTAATTTTTATGCCTACCCAGTGTCAGTTTTAAGCGGCAAAATTCAGAATGGTATTCTTTAATATAAAAATATCTTAAAAACAACCGCCATAAATAAAGATATGCTGAAAAGAGAGCATGATGAAAACAATTATTAGCATTCCATAATTATTTTGGGAAATATTATTAATTTATTTTGCAATAAATATACGACGCAAGATGATCTGCATCCCAGAAGAATGCATCTAACAGAGCAGAAATTTCTTGGATAGAAAAAGGACATTATACTTATTTGTGAACTTAACACTGAGGATTTTTTTTCCTTTGATTTTCTAAGTTATTTGAAGGTTTGAAGGTCTTGCAGTAATAAACCAGTTTCTTTTGAATTATTTCTCACTTTTTGATTTTACAGAAACCATACATGTAAAATTTGTTACAAAGAATGGTGGAAAATATAGATTTCAATAGGAAGCTCCGCCCCCTACTTTCCATCCTCAACAAACCCCATAACAGTATTTCGTTAATTATTTCCGTTTCTTACTTAGAAGTCAATATTTTCCGCAAAAGAGAATTAGATTTTGCCAAAAATTGCATAATTATTATAATTTTATGTAAGAACACTTAGAATGTTAAATGTAACAAAATAAACGACCATCTGGATGGGAAAAATAATCAATTGTACAAGAAAAATGTTAAATTTTGAAAAATAGAGTGTGTTATTCAGTGAGAAAACTAAATAATAAGTAATTTCACTCATTAACTAGGTAATAGCAGCTCAAATATGAAACAGTTGGCATCTATAGTGAATTAAGTCTCTTATATTTTTTTAAAAATTTTCGTATTAAATAATAAGACTTATATATAGCTACAAGTTTTTCTCCGAACCGGATAGCATGGTTGGTAGGGTGTTGGAACTATGTTCAAGAGGTCGTAAATTTGATCCCCGTCGACCAAATTGATGGTGATTGGTGCATGTTAAATCTATTGAGTCACAAAGTCTTCCAGTAACGAATAATTCCTCTGGGATTACTGAATTCGAGATTGTTCCATCTCTGGTTCAGGTCAAAATGAAGACCTGTGAATCCGCTCTATATGCGGGTTGTGACATATGTGTGTGAAAAAAAAATCGCGCGAATTTACTTTCTCTCTCCCTTTCTTTTCAATTAGCAAAAAAATTCTCCTAAACAATTCTATTTTCCATTAAAAACAATATTTTTTTTCATTATTTAAACACATTTAATCTTGCATTAATAAAGAATTAATCAATGCTCAATAAATTTTACACATTATTAACTTTATTAGGCATAACGAATTCAATCATATTAAGATAAAATCAGTAAAACGTAAAAATTTTGAAAAATGACTTAAATTTTTCATTTTGCCATAATTTAATTTTCATTCGATCACTTTCAGCAAATATGCAATGATATTTATCTTACATTTTACAATGTGCTGATGAAATTTTAGTTTTTTAATTCAAGAATTAAAATTTTTTCTCTTTTTCCTGTATGTTTGTTTAAAGACATATTTATAAATTTAATAAATTAAGTTTCCTCCTCAATCTTTTTTCAAATTACAAACTTTTAAAATTCCTTAAGAAATTATAACTTCTCCTATGTAATCAAGTATAAAAATGTTCCTTATATTATTGCTCCTTTAAAAAAAATTAAAAAATACTCGATTTAAAAAAAAATGAGCTCACGAAATCATTTTATTGTACTTTCTGGAGATATTTTTTATTTATGTATATCCAATTGGTTTTAGGATATATTGAAATTCTATGATAAATTAATAAAATATTCCTACATTTTAAACTTTAAGAACGCTCTTTATACTTAAAAACCATTCAAAAAGTCAAATAAATGCTTACATTCCTATTTTTATTTCACATTTAAAATGTGTTTGTGAAGATTATAGAAATAGCACAAACTATTAAGACAACACATTTAAAACAGGATTTCCGTTTAAAAAAAATTTTCTTTCCTACTGTGACACTTAAGCTAGATAGCAGAGTATATAGTGTTTAATGTGAAAATGTTAATGTATTTTAATGTGAATGAAATCATTTTAATATAATGTAATGTATTTTAACGTGTGTTAGAATGTGAAAATGTTAATGCATTTTAAGGTTATAGAAATAGCACAAACCTTTAAGACAAGACATTTAAAACAGGACTTTCGTTTAAAAAAATTATCTTTCTTATTGTGACACTTAAATTAGATAACAGAGTATATAGTGCCTGGAGAATGTGAAAATGTTTAATGTGAAAATGTTAGTGTATTTTAATGTGAATGTGAATGCAATTTTTTTTAATGTAATGTGAATGTAATGTATTTTAATGTGAATGTAATGTATTTTAACGTGTGTTAGAATGTGAAAATGTTAATGTATTTTAAGGTTATAAAAATAGCACAAACCTTTAGGACAAGACATTTAAAACAAGACTTTCGTTCTAAAAATATTATCTTTCCTACTGTGACACTTAAGTTAGTATATAGTAGAAGTATATAGTGCTTGGAGATTGTGGAAATGTTTAATTAGTTCAGTCTTTTTCAGTCAATTTTGCTTATTTGTTTATTTTGAAAATACTTATTTCTGCCCTTTACCTGTAACATACATACTAAATATAAAGTGTGATAAATTGTGAAATTACAAAAAAATTTCATAGATATTTCTATGGTCAAAAGTTAATTAAAATGCCATAAGGTTTAAACGGGGGTTCCGTTTACAGACAATTTAGAAACAATACTACATTGTTAAAAAATCCGGATACAATTACGGTAAAAGGTATTGGTCTTTAGGGCGTCAGCACTCTTTACTCTAAAATCAATTTTTACCAGAACATGTTAAGGAACAAAAAAAAATCTGTTATACCGTAATTTTTACAGTAATAATTACCGCAAAATGACTGAAATATTCTAATTAATTAAATATTACTGTTAAAATTAATCTATAGTTTTTAACGGTAAAATATAATTTCGGATGATGCACCCAAAAAGCCTTTACTGTATATCGTAATTTGATTTGGAATTTTTTACAGCGTACATACTTAAAGGCTTAAACTAGCTATAATTATAAAACTGTATAAAAAAAATGTAAGAAAAAAATTAAAATTTTTTTAAAAAAAGCGTGATTTTCTGATTTAATATTTTTAGAATGTCTTAGAAATGTATAAGAAATATTTTTTAAATATTTATACGCAGCAGTGTTAGACATCAGAATATACATTCATAATTTTTCAAATTTTTTAATTATGAAAAAAATCTATTAGATTTCATATTAGCCAAATTTCATTCACTTCTTCCTTCGCAAAGTTTGCAAAATTACATGAATACTACGGAACAATGATGCATTGTAAGCAATGCCAATAATGTTCATAAAACAGGTCATGGATGATTATCAACATTTTATTTGTTTGTAGAAAAATAGATTACCAGAAAAAATAAACTTGTGAAGTTCATCAGGAAGTGTTTTAAGACGCCGTAACATGCTACAGTCAAGTACGACTAACTTGTTGTGAGGAGTTTTAATTCAGTATATAAACCCACCGATGTCAGTTTGTCCGTATCAGTGTCTTTCAAGCTTTAAGTTCACAGCCAGCTCTGAAGTAAAAAGAGGTATATCTACTGTTCTGTTTTATAAATTGCGTGTGAATTTACTTGGATAAAACGTGCAAAAATGGATAAGTAACATTTTGCAGATATCGTTTCATTTTAGCTTTAATATCTACATTAGCCTATTTTAGGTACAAATATAATAGTAATGCAATTAGTATTATAATAGTATTAAGGTTTTTAGTATTAACATACTTGATATATTTTGTACTACGCTTTTTAATTGATGCATTTTTTTTAAAATCAGAACTAGTTATATATAAAATGTACATATTTAAAGTACATAATCAACTTATTTATTTAGACATGGTAGTTAAATACGTAAAAGCAGCTTTTTAAAACTTTAAAAAATTAATACCATTAGATGAATAGAATATAAAAAATTAATACCATTAGATGAATAGAATATTATTTTAATGTACTTACTTTATAACGTCTGTTTTTTTTCTTCAACCAATTTTTTAAGTTTTCATTTCATTTTTTTCGCTTTATGCTAAAAATTTTTATGAAAATTATAGTTCAAGCAACGAGATAAAAATAGTAAATTATTTGATTTTATTTCTCTGAATTTTACGTTGATTTTATTATTTAATTTTATTCAGATTACCAGTATTGTATTCGTAGTTTGTTAAGAATTCATGTATTTTATTATACCCAATTTTGTGTAAGAGTAGCAACATTTTTTTCCATTAAGAGTTTAAAGAAATAAATAACATTTATTTTGAATTTTCCCCACTGAAAAACTAATTAAAAAATATGTATCATTAAAAATACCCTTTCTTTTTATTTTTCAAAATAATATATTAAATTAATATCCTTTTTATTTTTATTAAAAAATATATTAAATTAATTCTAAATCGAAATTCATCAGAACTTATTTCTTTTCCTCGAAAGCTTGTTTTGAAGATAAAAAGAAGAAAAAACCCCGAAAAAGAAATAATAGCAGAAAAAAATTAGAAGTATGCAATTGACAAGCATTGTTAATAATAACATACCTTTTTTTATTTCCTACAATTTTCATTTTAGTTGCATTTGAATATAATATAAACTAATCAAAAAATGTAAATTAATATTATAATCATAATATATATTATTTTTGATTTATAATAGTAATTGTAAAGTTTAAGTAAATAGCCATATTTTGTATAGTTATTTTAAATCTTCGAAATTCTTCCGACAGGCGCTGTTAAACCAACAATTAACAGAATAAGTATTCATCATGCTGTACCTACAAAAGATATATAACTATTTAGCGAAATGATTTTTATACGTAGCAGATCAATTTCAATTATCAAATTCACTATTTTCATTTATCTTAAATAACCCAATGAAACGTTTTAGAGATGATTTAAATATTATTTTAACTTATAAAAGGGTTTTGCGATTTGTTTATTATTTCTAAAGAAAGAAATTGAAATAAAGAATTTTCTGTTAAAACTATTGTTACTTTACCGTAATAAATAAATTTAGAAAAAAAAATTGCGTAAACTCATAAATTGTTTTTGTGATAGGAAGAAAAAATAAAAAAAGAAAAAAAATTTCTGAGACAAAAAAAAAAAGCATCTTAGTTCTTTTAAAGGAAATACAACTTACTATTTTTTATATTTTTAGTCAATAATATAAAATCAGTTTTTAGTTCCTATTTTATTATCATGACTAATGTGTTTCTTTTATCTCTAATTTCTGAAATTCGAGACTCGGTGGCTCAGTGGATAGAGAGCACCCTTCCCAATCAGGCACCCCAGGTTTCGAATATCAACGATAGTATATCGATTCTATTTCTACTTTTCACTCGCACCAACCGCAGTACTCATACAAAATATCATCAGTGGTTGACGGATTATGGGTTTAAATCCCTTTACAGTCGAGTTAACAACAAGAGGTTTTAGTGGTTTTCCTCTCCATGCTGCGTAACAGCGAAGTTTCAAATCAAATCTCCATGAATTATTAAAATGTTTATATTTTATGGAAATGTTTGCTGTAGAAGTACCATTGTCTGCAGAATAGGGCTCAAAATTACAAGGCTACAGTGTTGAACATTGATAATTGTAAACTCAAAATTGAGTTGGCTTTCAACACCGATTATGAAATAAAAATATATTTATATTTCATTTCTGAATAAATCGAATCAACTATCTAGAAAGTTGCTAAATGTTCCTGTAAAACTTGATCAATGCTTAAGATTTTTATTATTTTTTTTTTCAGATGGTGCTCAACATGAAGGCCAGTTTGGTCTTCTTAGTAATGTTGGTTTACCTGGTTTCTGCAGATCCTATACCAGAACCAGAACCAGAACCGCAGTAAGTTTTGTTATAACGAGTCTATTTTGTAACGAAAATAAAAAAAAAGGAAATTAGGGAATAGTTGTAAGAGTTACAATTTAATTTTAAACGCAGACGTTAAAGAAATATTACTAAATTTTTTCTACATAATTTCTATTATTTAGCTTCAAAATTAAATGCATTTAAAATTTATCTAAATAATATTTTGTTTCAATCATTTGTCTTAAATGTCATTAAAACGCAACTGATATGTTGAATAGAGTCCAAATTAACAAGGAATATAGGTCATATTTAACAACAATTTACTAGATCTTAGTTAACAAAAATGACATATGAGGTTAAAAATATGTTTCATATTGTGTCTCGTGCCTTAGGAAATACGTGATTTACATTCGATATTTTTTCTGATGTGAATGAAATCTGAATTCTGGGCGGAAAAAATGATGATACCTTAATAACTGTTGAGACATTGATCGATCTTTTGCGCATTAATATGCAATCTTAACAGTTCGATTGGCTAACCTTAAATATGCTACACAGTAAAAAATTTCGGATGTACTCAAATTACTCAACTCAAATAATATGCATTAATATGCAATCTTAATAGTTCGATTGGCTAACCTTAAATATGCTACACAGTAAAAAATTCTGGATCTACTCAAATTACTCAACTTAAATACATGAATTTAGAAAATATCTCCCTTATAGTTTTGCAAAGAGAACATTTAAAAATTTGGAGTTTTCGTAACGTTAAAATAGCTCCTTAGCTCTTGGAAATCTAACTATTAGGTAAAATGTTATCCGCGCCGTTATCCATACTTTACGCATTGTGTATCCTAGCTGCTACTATTTACAAAAAAAAAATTTTTATTTTTATTTTTAGTCATCATGATGAAAAGAAACAGGTTATTGTCATAAAAGATCAAGCTGAGCATCATCATCACCATCACCACCATCATAGTCATAAACATGGTCATGACCATAAGCACGGTCATGAACATAAGCACGGTCACAAACATGGTCATGATCATCATCACAAGCATGGACATGATCACAGTCACAAACATGGACACGATCACCTCCACAAACATGGGCATGATCATCATCACAAACACGGGCATGATCATCACCATAAGCACGGTCATGATCATCATCACAAGCATGAACATGGACATGATCACAAACATGGTCACGATCACCATCACAAACATGAACATGGGCATCACCACGGACATGACCATCATCATAAGCATGGACATGACCACAAACACGGACATCACCACCTGCACAAACATGGACACGATCACCATCACAAACATGGACATGATCACCATCACAAGCATGGACACGATCACCATCATAAGCATGGACATGACCATCAACACAAACATGGGCATGATCATCATCACAAACATGGTCATCATCATCTTCACAAGCATGGACATGATCACCATCACAAGCATGGACATGACCACCATCATGGTCATAGCCACCATCACAAGCATGGACACGATCATCATCATAAGCATGGACATCATCACGGCCACCATCATGGACACCATCACGGCCACCATCATGGTCATGATCACCACCACAAGCACGGACATGATCACCACCATAAACACGGACATGACCACCATCACAAGCACGGACATGATCATCACCACAAACATGGACACGGCCACCATCACAAGCACGGACATGACCACGGACATCACCATAAACATGGACATCATCACGGCCACCATCATGGACATCATCATGGTCATCATCACGAAATCAGTCACCATCACGGTCACCATGGTCACAGTTTGGGTGGATCCAGTTATGGCGGTCTTGGTGATCATAGTGGTTTCTTTCATCTTGGAAGTGACTTTAAATTGTAAAATCAGAGATAAAATGACTTATTTAACTAAAGAAAGTGGCAACATCTTAACAGGTAAACATCGAGCACTAGAGGTATTTCCATTCGTCAGGAAGTTTGATAGGAGTATGCCTCTAGCTTTCCAGCATCCTTGCATATTTCATCATTAGATAGTGGATAAAGTGTATTATTAGGTCAAGTGTTATTTAAGGATGAAGGACTATGATCAATTTTCTCCCCCTAGCTCATAGGGTATTATTTATTGTCGTGGGAACGATGAAGTTTGTGTTAATTATTTTTTTTAATTTTTATTATCGTTATGAATCTAAATCTTTTATAAATCATTGCACAATTAAATAAAAGTTTGATTACTCATTATAATATTACTTATATTGAAAGATACTGTGAGAGCAAGATATTCATTATTAGCACAAAAAACAATCATCTGTTGATACAGCCAAATAATTGTTTGTAGATGATAGTTTTTCTTTTAAATTATTGATATTTATTTATTTATGATTTTGTGTATTAGTGTATGTATGTGACATTCTTTTGTGTAAATTAGTCGGTTGATGGTTGAATAAAAACATATGCTCGTTAAAAAAAGTGTTTTATTTATTTACATAGTCCATATTAGTAGAATCAGAAAAAAAAAACTACTGCAAACAGCATAATTTTTTTTATATATGATATACATCGTCTAGATTCCTCTCTGTTGACTTAATTTGTTTCAATTTAAAATTTATTATCCTTCAGAAAAAGCAACCACATCATTTATGATTAATGTACAATTAATCTAAACAATGAACTGAAGTTGTGATTTTCGAAAATTTTTGCAATTTCAGTAAACAAAATATTTTTGTATGTTGCTTTTCAAAAGGATTTTTTCCACAAGTATAGGACTTAATCAATCACAGAATTTTTTTTCTCCCAAATATTATTATTTTTCAACCAAAATTACGTTCATAAATTATTTGATAATTTTTACTAAAATATTGATTCAGTTATTCATTAGTTAATGGTATTGTCGGTATTTAACTTTAAATAACAATAATTTTGTCAAAATTTATTGCGAACTTAAAAGCGGATAAAACCTGTAGTTAACAAGTTTTTAAAAAGTTTTTAAAAAGTTTGATCTTCATTACAATATTTTCGAATATAATTCATTTATTGCTTTCATATTTGATAGTTGACATTGAAAATTAAAGAAAAATGCTTTATTATAAAATAGAATTTAACTTTTTAAAAAATTGGTAACAATTTAGTAATAATTGTTTTTCAAAATCATAGTCATTTCAAGTTATTTTGATATTATAATCATCCTATAATTTTAGGTCATGATAGGTTAGGCTAGGTTTGTAACTATTTGTTTAGTATTGTTTTCAAAATGATAATTGCCCTTGATTAAATAAAGTTATAGTAAAGTTTAAGCTGCATTCCTTACAAATTTAAATAAAATATATAAAACAAAAACTTATGGCATTATTTATAATCTTATTAAAACTTATAGACATTTACTTTTCTGTTTACAGATTGTTTAGTTAAAAATTTATGATGTGAAGAAATCGTACAATATCCTTAAATTGAACAATCCTTTTATTTTAAGCATTTATCTAAAAATATGCATAATATAAAGGAACATTTTGTGTAAAAAAAGGTATTAAATAAAAATAGGCCTGCCAAGATTGAAATCTTCGTGAAAAATACCCAGACAGAAGCAACGTTACAAAAAAAACATTGCAAGGAATTTTATTTTGAATTTCTTACCTGTTGAAATTTATATAAGCCAGGAATAGAAAATTTTGTAAGAGTTTACATGTTTTGTTTGTTTAGCCAACAAAATACATGTTCGAAAATTTTTTCACGGGTTACAAAAATGCTTAAAGCATATCAATAAAATAATTTGGCTATACCTATCATTAATCTATCAAACAAATTCAGATATTAATGGAATTGTATGTACAGTCCGCAAAAAAAAAAAAAAAGATATCACCCTGAATAACTTTCGTTCTAATGATCGGATTTTCACGAACTAAGTGTTAATCTTAATGGTTCCTGGGGGTGACCTCAAATATGCTAATTAATTAGTGCTAACTATTAATTAAGTTACGAAATCAGACACAAAAACGTACTTTCTCTGAATAAACATATATTTTTTCTTACATATTTGGATTCTTAACCTTCAAAATATAGGGGGTAGCCGCAATCTGGGAAATATGGTCCCCATAGTTTGGTCAGGAGAGCGATCCAAAGTTCGTACCCCTTAATGTTAATTTCACTTTTTACGTTTTTAGTCATATTTTAAAAACTAATAAAGCAATTCGAAGAAAATTTCACCCAGTCATAAAACTCATTTACCCAAAGATAATTTCACGAAAAAAATAATTTTTAATAATTGTTAATTATTTTTTATTATTTAATTAAATTAAGGATGAAAAATTTTTGAATTATAAGGTATGAATTTTTTTATACCATATTAATCTACATATTTTTCAATTGAAAAATCTAAAGTTTCAACTGTTTTTATTTATTAGAAGCT